>NC_137928.1:18768619-18826119 GCF_963457725.1 Sprattus sprattus | reverse complement strand
CCTTGGGTGTGTTGTCTAACAAGGCAAGGAGAAGCTGGAGAGGAAAAATGCTTTACCACAATATAGTTTAACGGGGGGGATTTGCGCTTCCACGCTCTCAAAGTGCCATGAACACGGCGTGATGCAGTTGAGCAGTAAAGCAGTCCAGATCACATGAGTGATGGCGGCTTACTGACAGCGGCGAGGGGCGAGCTATCTGTTTAATGTGAAAGCGTGACCATAGCCTGTCGTCTCCTGAGGGAGCCGAGGAACAAAGAGGCTGGAGATAGTGGGAACAAGAGAGAAAGAGAGATAGAGATAGAGATAGGCAGAGAAAGAAATTAGGAAAAAGTAAAACTGATAAAGAAACAGGGAGAGACTCAGCCAGATAGGGAGAGAGACAGAGAGTGATAGAGTTAGAGAGAGCGAGAGAAGAAAGACAGGCAGTAGAAAGGGAAAAAGAGATAGGGGGAAAGGTGGCACGGTGATGGGATGGTGAAAGGTGGAGGGATGCGATGAGAGCTGGCTCATGCGGAGCAGGAGTGCAGAGAGGCCTCCCCTTTGAACTCCCATGGGCTGCTAATTGAAACAGCATTGTGGGCATCAGGGGCAGATCTGGAGCACATTCATCCTCTTTATTCAATTTGCCTCATCAGAGGGGTGCGTCCGGACCCCGCACTCCCTTTCCAGTTCCCTCCATCTCTGTACAGCCATAACTCATCCCCCCCCCCCCCACCACTACCAAAGTGTTGCACATCTGTTGTCCATGGAGCCCCCCCCCACCCCCCACCAAACCCCCTGCCGTACCATGACTGGTGGTGCCGACAGACATGGCACCTCTTCACGCTTCTCACCTTGGACTTGAAAGCATCTTTGGCTTTAGTCTCCAGCAGCCATGCCGCTGGTCTTTGACCGTGCACTTTGTAATTCAAACAACTGTTGTGTGGTGCGGCTGTGGAACTATCACACACTCGCAGGGTGTTGCGGACGAGAGGCGAGTGTTGGGCGCATGATAAAGCACACTCGCTATGTGAGCAATTTCTGCTCGTCGGTGTCAAGATGCCCTTTGCATAGATCTCCAGTTAAATGAATACATACATGCACATATATGGACCAAGATAACCCTCTATTGTCCAATTTGTTCTACTAAACTGGCATGCAAAACTGTTAAATAAAATATCATTTTTTGATATGGTGATATTAATATGCTATGAAATATGTTTTTAAATATGCAAAATAGACACAATATGATACCATAAACATCGAACAATGGCTGCAGGGTCTGATGTTAGACAAATGTCTTGGACCGATTATAAAGCTGGGTTGGGGGAACTTCACTGTGTTGCCAGCTCAGAGTCATTCAGAGGTAGGGAGAAGCGGGTGACGGTTGGCTGTGTTGGATGCGCTCTCGGAAAGCATTAGTGAACCCGAAGTTCTCAGGAACCAGACGCTAATCAAGGTCATCCTATTGTCACGGCGCACATGTGGTCACTACCGTAAGACCCATTAGAATGCATGGCTCACTTGACCAGGGCAACTTTCCAGCAGAGGAAAGAGAGAAGGCTGTGGTTAAGCTTTTCATTGACAAAACCACTCCCTACATGTCTGAGACATGCTCTGCTGCTTTGGACAGTCACTGATGAGAGGGGGCTGGGGGGTGGGTGGTTGTGGACGAGTGGAGGAAATCCACACATTGTGGTCAGCGTCAATCTCTTTTCATGTCTTAATATGGCCATTTTCCTGTTCTGTCCATTGACAAAAAAAGGCTGAATGGAAAACAATGGAGGTCACAATGACCAACACATCTGAATATAGATGAATGTATTTCACTTAACAAATTAATGAATCACATTTGCCTTGTAGTCCCTCAAGTGCACTGATTAAACATCTTCAATACTGGCTTTAATTTAGATCACAATGTCCTTTTGACTGGGGAAAAAAAATCTGACAAAATCTTCTGTTTCAAGGTAAGGTGGTGTGACATAAGGACGTGACTGATGACCAAACCAGTCCAAACCTAACCATATTAATGAATAGTTATTAACAGATTGGCAAAATATAAAATACAGTAGATACATATTTAATATCACAAGATCGAGATGTATAGCTTTAAATATAGTTACCAGTCAGTTGTCTAAAATATCAAGCTTTATTGGGCTGCAAATGAACTATAAAAACATAAATTCTTTCCATACAGTTTATTAACAATCACATAGGCTACTCACAGAAGGATAGCACTTGTTTAAAAAAGAACAGCTACAAAGGAAACGACTCCGTTTTTTTAGTGGACCCCGGTAATTGTCGAGGGTGGGACTAATCCGGCAAGTGCGTTTATCCTTCCTGCTCTGAACTCCAGCTTCTGCAAGCCAGGTAGAGCGCCAGTCCCGACAGCAGGAAAGCTGAGAAGAGCCACGAAATCTCGCAGGAAGTTGTTTTCCGTTCAGCATAGGTGAGTTAAAGTTTTCTTTGTACAATTTATGACTGATCGTTCGTGCCATGAACAAAGACATCGCTTAACGATTTCAATTAGCAACAGAAAGAGGAACTTGGGCAAGATGTTACTGTTTTACATAATATTTTTGAAGTTCTGTAGCCTATTTGAGAGGATGTGACAATTCTTTTTGACCGTGGAGAGATGCAACGAAATTCTTAACAGATAAGAAAATATTGGCTCTTTGTTTTAAGTGATTAAGATCAGCATATATTTTATTTCATATAATGTGAATTTTATTAGGTTATTTTCCGATCTACTAATGCTATGATTCTGATATTATCAAGAAACCTCCTTACACTGCATGCAATTGAGTTTTCTTTTGCAGGACACAATTCTTTATGAATAGAATATGAAATAGGCTATGCGACGTGCCATTCATTACATTTCTGTAAATTGAAATGTAACAAGGTTGACTCGACTTTGACAGCCCAATGTTTTCAAACCAAACCAAAATACACTTTTCATTAACATGTCCCTGGCACAATTTTACGATGTTGTTGTTGCCTCGTGATGCCACCCTGCACCTCCAGGAATGATATGTAACGGAGAACCCTTCAAACTTATGCACCAGTGTAACATCAGCTGCCATCTCCTTAAGCACTTCAAGATGTCTCTCTCTCTCTCTCTCTCTCTCTCTCTCTCTCTCTCTCTCTCTCTATCTCCCCCCCCCCCCACCACCCTTTACTTTCATACACACTCCTAGGCTAACAGTTTCAGTGGCATCAAACACACAGTCGCGCACGCACACACATACACTTTCAGGGTGTGTTTGTGTGTGTGTGTGGGGTGGGGGGGGTGTAGAGAGGATGTTTTAGGTGAGTGAGTGCTGCTATCACACAGCCTGTCTTTGCCCACGTCCTGAAATCCCTTCAGAAACATAATCCCCACAGCTGGGCTCCAGCTCTCACAGCTAATGCTGCTGCTAGTAAACAATGATAAAGAGATGGCTGTAGCAAGGGAGGGAGGGAGGGAGGGAGAGAGAGAGGAGTGTGTGTGAGTGTGTGCGGCAGGGGGGTTGGAGGGGGGGGGGGGGGGGGGGGGGGTACACGTCAGCCGTTGACTGGATCACTTTTCAGCACAGATCTATTCTGTTCAGATGGGTTGGACACACCACTGCAGCTTTTCAAATCTCTCTCTCTCTCTCTCTCTCTCTCTCTCTCTCTCTCTCTCTCTCTCTCTATCTATCTCTTTCTCGCTCTCTCTCCCTCTCTTTCTCTCTCTAAGACTCTGTAAACAGACAATAATAGACCACACTGAGCACAGTGGAGGCGGAATGAGCATACATTGAGGTTTTCCATGTAATTAAACACTTTTGATTGCTTTGGATTTTTTTTTGCCATCTTCTTTTTTTTGCCTTTTAACAGTATGTTAATTGTGTACATGAATTATAAAACAGAAAAAAATTGCCTAATCTCAAATGTATGACTTTTTGTAGATATAAGGGTGACTGAAATTGGTATAACTTGCTCATTGCTGCAGACAAGATCTAGGAAAACAGATAAAACAAGATGGAATTACTTTTTACTTAATTCATTGTTTAATACGTTTTCAACATTTGGTTGTACATTCAACACTAGATATCGCCTTTCCACATGATTTGATGTGTTATTTGTTTGTCTTTATACTCTCAATCCTAACCCTTCACAGGAGTCTAGCCACTGAGTGACATAACACTAAGGCAACATTAGCAGAAAGCCAGAACCAAGCGTCTCCATCAGCACCCTACTGTTTGATGAGTGCATTCAGCTTGTTGGTTTTGGAAAAGCTCTGCATCACGTTATTGTAATCCGGGTTATTGTAATCCAGGCTGTGTATGTGTATGTGTGTGTGTGTGCGTGTGTGCGTGCGTGTGTGTGTGCGTGCGTGCGTGCGTGTGTGTGTGCGTGTGTGTGTGTGTGTGTGTGTGTGTGTGTGTGTGTGTGTGTGTGTGTGTGTGTGTAGTGTATGGTGGAGCCCTGTCTTCTGTGTAAACAGGCTGAGATTGATTGGGGTCTGTGGCCCCTCACCTCACCCGGCCCTGCCTGTGTGCTAATCTCTCTGGCAGGCCCACCCGTCAACCGTCCTGCCCACCCGTGCTCCAGCACCAGACCAGACCTGCACCATGAGTTACTACATGGATCCAGTTCCAGCCTACCCAGCCCTTCACCCCGTTGACCGTCTGGGTGCGATGGTAAGACCCTACACATAACCTACCCCCCTCCCCCCCCAAGCAGTAAATCACTGGGTGTTTGCCCGGGGTGCTGCCTACCACACGAGGCGGGTGTGTGGGAGTGCGCTCACACACTCACCTCTGCATTCCATCACCGTGTTACGAAGGGTCTTGAGCAACTCCCGCCATTATGCCGTTCTGGCTCCTCGTGGGTGTTCAGGGATTTCAGAGTTTCAGGTTCACATCTCTCATGCACTCATTTCATTGGTGCCAAAAAGAATAGAAGAAAAAAAGAGAGAAAGCAAACAGTCCTTACATCACAAGATATGGTGGGGAAGTTTCTGTTCTCTCGCAAACAAGCAAGAAATCTATCAGCTGAGCATTTAAACTATCAAGGTCACATTAAAACCAGCAGTAACTCTGTCTTGGTTGTGTCTGCAGATTTGCCCGGCCGGGTATTTACCTTGTGCTGTTAACTGCATCTGACCTTGTATAGACAAACAGTTGGAGAGTTGGAGGCTTACACAGAGGAGAGCAGGTCAATGCCGGGTCTGGGCTTTGAATGATGTGGCGCACCAGATCCAATCAAAACTTTGCAGTAAGAAAGAAATGAAAAAATAGTGTGAAAGGAGATTCTTCGCTTAATTGCAAACTCTGAGACAGAGCCACAGTTTACATAAACAAAACAGGATGAAATAAAATCAGTAGCTCTGCTTCTCTTGCGCACTCCTGTCCCCCCCCCACCCCTCCTTCTCCCTCCTCTACAATCCATAGGTCAGTGGGGTTTAAGTAGTGTGACACACGTGGAAACACGACCCAGGAGAAAAAAGAGAACATTTCATACACACATCGCAGATGACAGACACAGGAGACATTTGGATTCCTCTCAGGTAAGCAGAGGGGAGAAAGGTGCAGACTGAGAAAGACGAGGAGACATTTAGCTATTTGTATGCAGAAGACAGTGGCATTAGCCAAGGGGGGAGAGGTTACATGCTAATCGGCGAGCGACCTAGCACAACCCCCCCCCCCCCCACCCCCCCTCCACTACCACAGCCCCGCACACCCAACATTGCAGGAAAGCAGTGGCACCTCTAATTGGTTCAGGTGGTCTCTGGGCTTTTGAAATGGAGATGGCTGCCCACCGAGCACCCTTTGGCCCGTGGTCAGAGGCCAAGTTACCAAAGACCCTTCTCCTTCCTCGTGAATTTACATGCAGTGAAAAAAGGAAAGTTGTTCTCTGGCTCTCAGTCTGTGATTATTTGTGTGGGGCTGACATGACGGTAATGGATATAACTTCTTAGTGGGAAATCTTAAGGGTTTGGTAGACACACCGTAGTTTGTTTAATCTACATAAGCATTCATACTGTAATTGAACTTTACCATTGGCCACACAGTGGTTAAGAATGCTCATACCCCATGTGGGCTGAAAAAATTGCGGAAATCAAATGCGTCACACAGCAGTTCGTGCCAGAGCGGCTGAACTTATATCACATCTTGACCCCATCAGGCTCATTCCACATCGTGCCCCTCGGGAGTTGGATGTCGGTTTGATGTCTGTGAGCCTGTATCAGCAGACGCCTCTCTCTCTCTCTCTCTCTCTCTCTCTCTCTCTCTCTCTCTCTCTCTCTCAGGCTGCTTTGTTCCTGCGAGGCTAGAGAGCGCCACAAGAGCGTAGTGTCTCTCCCAGATTCTGCCACTCGGGCCTCCTAGGTCCTATCCACACTAACCTGGCTACATTTGAAAACATAATTATTTCCCAGTTTAGCCCTTCCATCCACACTTACATGTAATTTTCCGATACAAAATATTATACTTAAAAAAAAATGCTGTCTGAGGTGCAGAAATGTGAAAACGTTCACAATTGTTCACTTTGAAATGTTGAGTTTCAGAAACAATGACGTGTGGTTGCCATGACACTGACGGAAGTTTGTGCCCCAGACACTTCCAACAGCAAACACAGCGTTTTGGTGTTGACGTAGAACATTTCGAAAATGGTATGAAAAAGAGTGTGGACAAAGAACGTTTTTTTTACATAAAATCTGCGTTTTCCGATTTACCCAGCTTAGTGTGGAGGTAGCCCTAGACTCCTTGGGGGGAGCAGTGTGTGTGTGTGTGTGTGTGTGTGTGTGTGTGTGTGTGTGTGTGTGTGTGTGTGTGTGTGTGTGTGTGGGGGGGGGGGGGTTGTGTACAGACATGCCCAGACAGAGTGTGTGTGTGTGACAGAGTGTGTACAGACAGAGTGTGTGTGTGTGTGCGTTTGTGTGGATGTTTGTGTGGGTGTGCGTTTGTGTTGATGTTTGTGTGTGTGTGTGTGTGTGCGTTTGTGTGGATGTTTGTGTGTGTGTATGTGTGAGCGTGTGGATGTTTGTTTGTGTGTGCGTGTGTGTGTGTGTGTGTGTGTGTGTGCGTTTTTGGGTTTGTGTGTGTGTGTGTGTGTTACCACTTGATACCCGATGTCACTCCATGGAGAAAAAAATAGGGCTGTCCTCTCTGCATGAGTTTCCATCAGTTGCTTTCAGCATGTGTCCATTACAAGAGACTTTCCCATAACCCAGGGGTCACCGAAAGAGTTTCAGCTAAAACGCACAGCCAAACAACGCTAGGAACAAGCCACGTGTAATCTTCAAACCTGATCGTTGTTTTTCCATTGACTTTCCAATCAGTTTGTTTAGTTTTGCCAAAAAAACAAGTTGGAAACAGCACGCGAAACAATTCGTGTTTACACAACCTACACAATTCCATACAATGCAGGCCATTTCGGAACGAAGAAAGCACTCAACTCTTGTCATCAGTTTCACTGGTCATTATGTTCCAAAAATAGACACGCTCACAAAAAAAGGGGGCTGCTTGGGGTATTTGCTCTCCAAACACCCCTGCCTTGCTATCTGCTGAAGAAAGCTGCTATCTCCAGCATCTGCAGTAAATTCATATCAAGCCACTGGAGTCAGCGGACTCCTTTGGACTTCCCTTTCCTGAGGTCTGACGTCAGTAGCACTCTGTGATCTATGAGATAAGAGCTTCAAGAGAACTGGGTCTTCAACCAGAGTACTTCACATGTAAAAGCATGACGTGGCACAGCTATGCATGGAGGGGATTTACTTTTGCTTGCTTCTGCACTACCCAATTTTAAACTCTTTAAACCTCTGACTCAGACTAGTAATGTTGAGGTTTCAGTGTTTTGCAGAATACATAAGTGGTGATGCATGTCGAATAAACATCTTAGGACCTGTAAACATCACAGTTGTCCCTGTTCCACTTTATTGGCAGAATCCATGAGCTGGCATTTATATTTTGAGATGTGTTGCATTTGCACGCTTGTGGTCAGGAACAGTAGTGGTCTGTGGTGACACAGTTTGATATTCATAGCAGTGCATACTGGAAGGATCTAAATAGACCTAAACAATATTGAGCAACACATATCTGTTTTTATAAATACTCATACTAAACACTTTTTATGTGTGACTGAAACATGTCAAACTCAAATCTCAAAAGAAACGCTTTTAATTGATTATTACCATTAAATGCGTCCAACATGCATTAAGTGTGTCACATTAACAAAGAATGTTGTGGAATGCACTGTATACATGAGATAAATGGTCATGAATGTGTGTGTTCTTACAGAGGCAGAGTGGTGGCGTGGCCATGATGATGCCCATGGGGCAGCCAGGCCAGCTGCCAGCTGTGTGCCACCCTCAGCAGATGTACCCACCCAGGGCCCTTTATACCCAGGACGGCACCCTGCAGGAGGTCCCCAACAGCCCTGAATTCTGCCCAACAGGTAAGAAGGAGTGGATGGATGCATTGACAGATGAGCATTACTGTTTACAGATGAATATCTGTTGTTGGGTTTAAAGCATTTTCATATACAGGTCTAATGTGATGTTTCATTGTTTCCATAAATGTGGTATCAGTGCTGTTGCTGTGGCTTCATGTTATTATGAAAATTCACTGCAAAATACAGAAGGTTCTAAATTCTTAAGAAATAATCGTATAACACAAAGGGCTTTTTTTGTGGGCTGTGATGGGTCACACGTGCAAACACACACACACACACACACACACACACACACACACACACACACACACACACACAAGGACACACACACAGACAAACATACATAAACTCTCTCTCACTCACACACACGTACACACACATACACGTACACACACTCACACACACACACACACACACACACACGGGCACACACACACACTAACACACACACACGGGCAGACACACACACACACACACACACACACACACACACACACACACACACACACACACATGGGCATACACACACACACACACGGGCAGACACACACACACACACGGGCAGACACACACACACACACACACACTGTGGCAGAGGGAGCTGTTCTCTGGGGAACAGGGAGGACGTTGACCCCAGAGTGATGCCTTTAGCAGATGCAGCCTCCTCCGCTCCGCTTTGGGGCCAGTGTTGTTGTGTGTTTGTGTGTGTGTGTGTGTGTGTGTGTGTGTGTGTGTGCCCGTGTGTGTGTGTGTGTGAGAGTGTGTGTGCGTGTGTGTGTGTGAGTGAGAGAGAGTTTATGTCTGTCGGTCTGTGTGTGTTTGTCCATGTGTGTGTGTTTAGTAGGAGCCCAGTGTTGTGTGTTTGCGCTGCTTGTGCTGCTGGTGTCGATGGTGGGGGCGAATGCCCTGCATTTTTTTGGGCTCTTGCCCTTTTTTTCTCCCCTCTCGAATGTATTTAAAACAGGAACATTCCTCCCCGTGCGTTGCCTCTGCTTGACTCTGGCCTCCCTTTATTTAAAAATGATTTACGGAGGGACAGGGACACACGCCATGTTCGAGACGGGAGGGAGGGCGAGCTGACGGAGGGTAAGAGAGGGACAGGGACAGAAAGGGGGGTTGCTTCAGGGACATAGGTCTCGCTCTGGGCACCAGCTTTCTTCCGTCACCTCCCAGGCTGCATGCGAGGGCACCCGGGGTCCAGGGGTGCAAGAGCGGCCGTCCTTTTCCCAAGCCTCAGGGGGCCCTGGGGGATTGGGGCCTGGGCTGGATTTGATGGGATTTGCTGATGTTTGTTGCTGGAGACACACTCTCGCGTAGCCTCTGGGTGGTTCCAGCACACACAGAAACCGTGGACATAAACATTGGAAAAAAACAACCATTTGAACCCTGCCTGCCGAGGGAATGGATCGGTGGGGATTGCGTGCACTCACAACCTGACAGGACAAATGAGTGAGATTATTAACAGTCCAAAGGGTTCGTTTCTGCAGCTTGGACTTGGACTTCATGGCAATAATCATAAGTCACAAGATTTCTTTGTACAATGAAAATAATGCCTCATCCATTCAGGCATCAGGTAGGAGCAGTGACTAATTTGAAGTGGGTGTAAATTAGGCTTTGCAGAGAAATTCGTCTGAAAGCTGCAAACCACTGAAGTGCGATCTCAAGTGCTGTGGTTTTGTGAATCCTGCAGTGACAGAGCCGTTATACCAAATGTGATAAGGTTCACACCTCACGCCTGAAAATCGGTTTGTTTAAGTCAAAATGAAACACCCTGACCTTTTGAAAGGGTGTCAAAGGAAAAATGGAGACAGTGGAACAGAGACGAAACTTGTGCTCATAAATATCGGACTTTTCTAACTTGGCTTTCTATATAACTTGTTAACTAAAGGAACTATTGCCAGTTGACATTAAACACTGTAAAAGGCTGAGTTGAGATATTTAGTTAGACTGTGCCCTGTCCAGTCACGGGCTACAGCTGCTGACCCTCTACTCTTACTGTATGCCAGGGCTTGGCTGAGCAGTAGCTGTAAACTGAGGTCATTTGTTCCTCGTCCCTCTCCTTTGAACATGTCCACGTGTGTACGCCTTTCATTATTTTATAGCCCAGCTTGGCCTTCATAATTAATCAATGCCATACTCCAGCTGAAGGGACCTCTCTTTTCAAGGTGGATTTTTTTTCCATGCGTGAAAACGTGTGTAATTAGTTCAAGACAACACGTCCTATGGCAGCTGAATCAATCAAGAGGATTTTTTGGAAAAATAGATGTCAGGACCCAGGTGCCCAATGAAACGTCAGCTATGCACAACCTGTGAAACGCCTTTTTGTGCCACACCGTAAATAGGGGCCAACATAAACCCTAGAGCTCCTCCACCCATGTTAGGGTATGTATAATTGAGGACTGGTGTCGGTGCAGGTGCATACCATAAAACCACAACCAGGGCTTTCAAGCCGTTATATGACTGTAACGCATACAATACATATTGTGCGACATGCAACGCCACATCAGCTCCTAACTAAACGGCAGCAGGACTTCACATCTTGTAATTAAATATAGCCGCAAATCTTTGGTTTTCTGCAGCCGGCGAGGTACAGCACACATACACACACACAGACAGGCAGGACAGGACACATATACACACAGTCACACACACACACAAGCATCCACACTCACACAGGTGGTGAATGGGTCCCTATGCCAATCTAGCTCCCATTTAATACATGCATAATTGTTTTTAGCAAGATTCTGATTCACCAAATGAGCTGAACTGTTCTAAGTGGCAGCAAATAGAGCTTAACAGCCTTCGCCATGGGGAGATAGGTGGGAGGAAAACTGCTTTGAGCACAGTCGGCCACCGTAGCACAGAGCGTAGCACTCAGTAGCCACCGTGGCTCAGAGCAGCATAGCACTCAGTAGCCACCATAGCTCTGAGCAGCATAGCACTCATTAAGCTACCGTAGTGCAGACAGCGTAGCACTCAGTAGGCCACCGTAGCTCAGAGCTGCGTCTTTATGTCCAGCTGGGTTTCTACAGCACTGCATGTTTCCTGACACCCAATTATACTCCTCAGATATTTACACATGTGAGGGCCCAGATTGGCTGTGGCAGGCATATTCATTCTAAACTGGGGCAAGGAGAATTCTACAGCATGCAGGGCTGTGGGTGCCCATGAGTCCGATTAAGAGATGACACCACACCAGCACTGCTGCTAATGGACAGCTTCCTCAGGCAGGGCCAGATGTGTGAGGGATGTTTCACTTGGCACGTCTGGCTCCGAGCCCACTGTCACACACGCTGTCTGCTGACATCCACCATGGCAGAGAAGTGTTTATACAGGCCTGCGTCCGGTCCTCTTTCTCTCTCTCTCTCTCTTTCTCGGTCATCCTTCATTATGCTGCTATCTCTCTCACTCCTACACAGACACTGCTGTACAGGCACATGTTAACTTCTTGTACACACACACACACACACACACACACACACACACACACACACACACACACACACACACACACACACACACACACACACAAACACACATACACTAGCATACACACACACACACACACACACACACACACACACATACACTAGCATACATACACACACACACACACACACACACACACACACACACACATACACTAGCATACACACACACACACACACACACACACACGCACACACACACATACACTAGCATACATACACACACTTGCACCCACTGACATTCACTAGCTGCTCATAAACTCCCACTGAGAGCACTGCAACGACTCACACTGACACATACATACTTATACCTTCACACCCACAGGATGTTCACAGACTCAGTGCAAACGGACACACACACACACACACACACACACACACACACACACACACACACACACACACACACACACACACACACACACACACAAATGCATACTCTCCCGCACACACACACACTCCGGCACATGCACATGCATGCGGCTGCATGATTAGTACATATGGGGAGAAAACATCTGCATACACCCAAACATGCACCCACACACATACACATCTATGCCTCCACACATGTAGTCTTACACACAAACACACACACACACACACACACAGAACATTCACACCCATTAATTACAGTAAAATCACACACGCAGCGGTGCTGTCTCCCCCACTTGCTCACACACACTGGTGTGCTCATCCACAGCAACAGAGTACATCTGAGACATACAGTACAGCACACTTACACTCGCTCCCATTCACGACCAGCGGAACAGCTGGGATCCGGAGCCCAGGGACCAGCGGCCAGGCTTTTATGTGATGTGATTTGACAGCTGGACAGTTGGGGAGAGGCGGAGAGGGAGAGGGAGAGGGAGAGGGTAAGCCAACGAGCTAAAGACTGTACGGTTTTGGGGAGGGGAGGAGTGGTGTGTGTGTGTGTGTGTGTGTTGGGGGGGGGTACATGGTGTTCTGCTGTGGAGAGGGAGGATGGTGGAGGAGGAGGAGGAGGGCGTGGTTTTTGAGGGGAGGGGGGAAGGGGTGCGGGGTGGCCTCTGATGAGGGGCACGTCCTCACGGGCGCAGGCCCATTTTTTATTTCTAAAAGTAAACAGCGGGCCTGCGGGGGTCTGGAGGTTATGGGAAAGGAGGAAACAGAGATGCTAATCAGAGCCGCGCACACTTCCCCCGACTATAAAACAACACAAGGGGAGAGAGAGAAGGAGAGAGAGAGGAAAGGAGAGGGACAGGGAGAAGACAGAGAGAGCGAGAGAGAGAGGGAGACAGAGGAAAGATAGAGAGAGAGAGAGAGAGAGAGAGGGAGAAAGAGAGAGGGAGAAAGAGAAGCCGTGGCGGTATTGGGGGGTTGAAAAAAGTCCCACCTCATTATTAACCTTATTTTAGGATGTTGTGTACTGATGCCGTGGACGTCACAGCTCCTGAATCATTCACTCATTGGCCGCCTGTCAGATGATACAAGAGCTGAAGCTGGCTGTGCTGTTCTGGGAACACTGGGTACTGGGCCACAGTGACTTTCCATGACACAGCTAGCGCTGGCCCCCTGCTAAAAAGATACGTTTTGAACATGTGCTGAACTCCCAGCACTGACGTCAACACCTAATCCTGTCTGAGAAAAAGAAAAAAAGAAATCTTCTTTCTTGTGAATTGTTTAAAACAATTATTTTGTATTTGTGTAAAGATTGTACTTATGTTAGACGATTTTGAAAATCCATACAGTATACATTATGATTCTGCCTAACTGGTCAGTAATACATCATACTAGAGGTCAGGCTTTTATGAACATTCAGGAACAGACACAGGCACACGCATTGTCAGTACTTAGGCATCATCATCCATCATGCAGGAGATGCCAGGGAGCATTCCTACAGTATATGAAATATTCATAATGAGCCCAACCCCCTGACCTCTCAGATCAATAGGCTGGAGAGCAGATGCACCGTGGATACAGTATTAGGCTGAGTGCCATCCGAGTAGGCCGGGGACTTCCCTGACGCACACGTCCTGGAGGTGTCATCCATGGCCTTCACACACACACACACACGCACGCGCACGCGCGCACACACACGTGCCACACACAGACACACAAAACACACACGCATGCATGCACACACACAAACACAGACACACACACACACACACACACACACACACACACTTTCAGAGATAGATACACACACATACATGCTGATAGATGCGCACACACACACACACACACACACACGCACACACACACACACACACACACACACACACACACACACACACACACACACACACACACACACACACACACACACACACACACACACACTCCAGAGAGCTCTGCTAAGAGGAGGAGGGAGACCTTGGAGACACTGATACCCTGAGGGAGGAGGAGTAGAAGAGGAAGGCAGAAAGAGAGAGGTGGGGTGGGGGAGGAGATGGGAGATGCAATTTAATTATCTACACAATGCACTGAATGGGAGGCACGTGGTGCAGCTAATGGAGAAGATAGATGTCCTTGTTAGCCGGGCTAATTGTTCAGAAAAGAGCCGGGCCTTTGTTCCACAGCCGGCTCCCTCCAGCAGGCTGCCCCTGCACCAGCAGAACACCCCGCCCCCCCTGACCTAAACGCCACCCCCCTCGTCTGTCTTCTCTCCCTTACTCCACGGGGACCCTGTGATCTCAGCAGGGTTACGGACAGCCTGTGGCATCAGTAGACGCTAGAGACAGAGATAGGGCATGAGACAGAGAGTTTAGGGCACAAACTCAATGTGTGTATGTGTGTCTGTGTGTGTGTCTGTGTGTATGAATGAATGTGGAGTTTTTTTCTTGACTTGATTGCCCTGCTTCCCAACATCCCCCCCTTGTTCTTATTGCATACTACATTAATTTTAAAGGCCAGAAGTGAAAGGAGGAACTGATGACTATATGATTCTTGGGAAGACATTAGAGATGGTACTTTATAGTACTCATAGTGAATGCCATGGGAAATGCAATAACAATCCGGCAAGGTCAGTGAGTAGTTGTAAATAAGTGAGTCATTTTAATCCAGAGATAATGCTACATCGGATGTTTTACCAAGAATCATATAGTATTCAATGTGCAGTAATTTAGAATGACATCAGACCTCACCAGGAGGTAGGGATGATATATGTACACACATATATCAGGCTAACCTGCTTAAAGAATCACAGCACAGTCAGACAGGTTTCATAACATCTGCTAACTGTCAATACCATGGCAACGACATTCATCCATCCAGTGCACTGGCCATTAAGACCTTGGATGAAATAAGTCTGGAAATACACACAGCTTCTCCAGACTGGGAGGCCAGCAGCAGAGCGATATAATGGCTTCACATGTGCAGTGTTCTTTCTGAAATAGTTGTAATTCCCAAACCGCCATTAGCAGCAGTGAAGAACAACACATGCTTTCCGCCTCTACAATGGGAAAGAAAGAAAAAGAAAGAGAGCGAGAGAGAGAGAGGGAGAGAGAGGAAGATGTATTTTTCCGAGGTGGTATCCTGGTAACAGCTTGTTTTGGGGTGTCAACAACTTCTGTACAAAAAGAAAAAAAAACCAGTAGGAGGTCCAAGTTAAAACCTGAATGAATTTATAATTGTGATTCACAGTCCTCCCCCATTCATCTTCCATGGGTTTCATGATTCCTCCTTTTTTAACAGGCCAAGAGCAAGTGGAAACATCTCAGTCTGCCTAATGTATTCCTCAAAATCTTTTTATTCTTAAGAGTCACTGGTAAAGTGTGTCAGTGCCCTGAACACAGGATGAAAAACACATTTAGCTTGAGAACGAAAGAGGTACTTTCTATTCACATTCAACAGAGTTTTTGTGCTTGCCCATGCCTGTAGTGATTTTCCATCTCTTACTCCTCTCTCTAAATGCTTCGACTGCGAAATGAAAGGTGAAGGTAAATCTTTTTTTCGGAAAACAAAATCAGGTTTCCTTGTGAGGTTGCCTGGGCTGTTTCAAAACATTCTCCTGTTTCTTTTTTTAACCGACAACAGGAACATTAAATGACTCTACCAGATCAAAGTCCTTACATAAATAGCAGTAATAGTGGGAAACAGGTAGAAGTTAATGTTCCCTCAAGCATCATTATTTAATCTGAGGTTGAATCAGAATGCAAATATGAATGGAACAACCCCCTCCCCCTCTACCAACTACCACGAGCTCAAGAATATAGACACTCAGCAAACTCCAGTAGAGATATTAGTCAGCAACACCATTAGACTTAATGGCAGCCCCTGGGCAGAAAAGGACCCAGGCTGTCCTTTTAAGAGTACAAGGAGCTCATTAAGACCCAAACAAAAAAAGGGTTACTGAGAGACAGAGGGAGGGAGAGCAGGAGGGAGAGTGGAGAAGTGAGTGAGTGAGTGAGTATGTGAGTTAGTGAGTGAATGAGTGGGTGTGAGGGATGGAGAGAGAGCAAGGGAGGGAGTGAATGAGAAGAAGGAGTGGGGCAGCCTACCTTCCCCATCCCCCTCCCTTCTATCCTGCTCAACAGTACACCCATCTGACACCCCCCCAACCCCCCCAAGCCCTCGACCCGGCCACAGAAACCACACTGCGTCTCTGTCGCTTCCACCATAGCTCATATCTGTCAAGTGAAACACTATCCAGGCCGGCTAATGGAGACGGTACTGAATTCCTGTTTGAAAATCAATATGTGATCAATAGCACTGGCTCGCCCATCCTCATGATCCCATTTAAAGATATGTGCCATTACAATGCTGCTGTACCAAGACTTCTCTCTACCCAGTTATCTAATAAGCTTAGCCTGCACACAGATGATGATTGAATGGGCTTTGCTGAATCCAAACGTATTTGTAGTCCTTGGATAATATTGTTTGCAGGCTAAGATCTGTCTCCTATTCACTGCTCTGTGAGGGTGATCTGCGGCAGAGCTGTGGATTGTTCCGGACAGCCTTTTTTACAGTTGTCATTATTATTTTGCTGCACATGCAAAACAAGCAGATCAGTGCATGACAACTGCAATGACATGACAATCTGTTGCCATGGCAGCTAATTTATTTAGTGCAGGGAATTGTTTTCCTTCCTCTCTCTCATCTTCTCTCGCGCTCGCTCTCTCTTTATCCATGACATCTTTTCCTCTCTTTTCTATATTGCTCCCCCTCCGAGTTTTATCCTTCAATATTTTCTCCTTTATTCTTTGTCCCCCCCATACTGTGTCTCTGCTCAAACTAATCCTCATGATTTAATATAGAACATGACATGGTGATTGTCTCTAATTAAAAACCATCCAGAAATAAGTTTGAGAGAGCAGGATGGGGGAAAAAGGATATAAATAAAACCAAACAAATACAACATAATCCTCTCACAAATCAAATGCTTGCAGGCTACTGTGATGGATGGCCCAATTGAATTAGTGTTGATAAATAGCCCCAAATATTTGGGTCAACCAGCATCCAGCGCTAGCCATTTGTTTATGCCTCAAACTTTCCTCAGTGAAAAGGCCTCCACTCCTCTCAGGATAGACCTGGAGGAAGACCTGTGTCCCAGGCACTCCTCTGCCCTGTCTCCGTCCGTCTGGAGCTGGACATTCTCTGCTCGGCCTTAAAGAGAAGGAGACAGACACGGCTTATTTTATTGATCCAGTCGAGGTGGGCAGGAAGCACTCAAAGGTGTTTATGAGGGAAACTGGTCCAGCACTCAGATTCCCAGCCTGCCGGCTCGCTATGTCCACGCTAGTCATCATTCAGCAAAGCTTTCAAACCAGAGAAAATGCTTGCTGGGAGGATTGTTGAATTCCTGGATTGTGTAACATGTAAAAAAAAGTATGTTACACAAAACAATCTAGTACATTCCTTACAGTTGACACTTCCTAAATGCAACCCTCTTAAGTTGAATGCCCGCCTGTGCATTTGTATCACTAGTGTTGTGCTCAAAAGTCTTCCCGCATTTTAAGAAACTGCCCAGTGTTTGCTTAATTCGATAACATGGGGAAATCCAGAGGAGGCTGTTCAACTGTGGTTGGTTACCAACAAGAAAGAATGAAAAGCCATGCCTTCATTCTTCATGTATATTTCATTACTTTTCTCTTGATAATGGACTTTTAAAAATGGGGAAATTAGCACTGTGATAAAACCATCATCAGTAGGCTAATTAGGCTCTGTAGGCAATTTCTTGCATCAGCCTTTTATACTGAGCACTGCGGTGTAGGGTTTCAAGCTCTTGCCCAAGACAATCCGATTTTGAACATGATGTGACTTCTGGTTCCTTGTGCAATAGCCTTCTCCTTGCCAGTCGTATTCCATTTAAACTTAACACAAGTGTTATGTGAGAAGGGGAAGTTCCCAGCTGTTATGTTTTGCTTCAAAGAGGATAAAAAAGGGAAAAAAGAAAAAAAAGAGAGAGAAACAAGCTTTTCCAATGAACGATAAAAAAAAAACCTGAATGTGACTTTCAGACAAACGTGTAACTGTTAAGAATTGACATCCCCTGTGACGCTACGTGATAATGTAATGGGATTCTGGAGGAGCCTCAGCTGAAAGGAATGTAATTGAATTGTGAAGCATTTGGCCTTGCTGACGCCGCCCACTTCGTAGTGTCGTACATGTACGCTGCCACGGGAGCTGCCTCTTCCGCACCGACAAGCACAGAAACGCCCTGACGAAGGTACAGGGAGGGAGGGAAGGAGTGAGTGAGTGAGTGAGAAAGAGAAGAGAAAGAAAGAAAGAAGGAGAGAGAGAAAGAGTAGGAGAGAGAAAGCGAAAGACAAGTTTAAGGACTAGTAATAAACGTCGCTGAATATCTGTATAAATTGTGGAAGAGAAAAAAAAGCAAAATAGAAAGTTTAAGTTTTTTTCGGGAAATAAGGCTAGACGATATAGTCTAAAACATAGTTTTGGACTATTATATCGGGGTAAAGAAACCCTGCTGAACATACTGAATACATGATCATGACGGCAGCTGTTGATATGAAACCAACGTTAACCATTATAAAATCTGAGAAGGTGGAAGGTAAGTTATTCAGCACTATTGTCCTGCAATTATATTTGAATATCTTGTGCTTGTCTCTGAGAAATAGCTTATTCTCTTTATTGTCATTTATTGAAACACTTGCAATTTTCTGTACATCTGCCTCCTGTGTTCTTAAACGTTGAGTCGAAGATGTGTTACGGCAATCGAAGAAGTGTCTTAAGAAGGTGTTGAATATCTGTAAAGTAACGGGATAGTTTATCTCCCATGTTGCATGTTTCCAGCTGCAAAAAAACACTGCGGCTTTAAGAACAGCTGCTGCCACCGAGCAAATTCTATGTATGTGTAGTAATCATCACTGTATTTCTATTTTGTGTTAAGATACATGCTATGAGCGCATTAATTATTTACAGACATATGCGGCGGTATCATACTGATCCTGCAGCATCAGCTGAAAATGCGTTGGTGTTATATTTTGCTTATCACTGTCTAATGAAATAGAAACTTAAATGGTTATATTTGGTTCAGGGTTGTTTGGAGAATAAATATTTCCATCCACGTTTAGCTTTCGCGCTTCAACGTTGCTCTATGTTAGGTTGAGAAGGCTATATGCAGGTCTAGCATTTGACAGTAACCCCGCCGGTTCGGTCTGAAATGATGCTCCTGTTGCTATTGCTAGTAACTTATAACAAGAGTGATATCAAATGTGAAGAAATAGCACTGAAGTTTTGCTGCTGGTGCATGCGACTTTGAAGCAGTTTTTCTTGCTCAATGTGGAAGGTTATAGTTTGTTTTGTATTTTATGGAGATGAAATATATACGGATGGATCAGTTTATTGTTGGCCCTTGTTTGTATTAGTTATCAGCCAAAGTTGTCTTTCTTCCTTCCTTTCTTCCTTCCTTTCTTTCTTTCTTTCTTTCTTTCTTTCTTTCTTTCACAATTTTCCTGACCTTGTTTGACCACCACATTTTTGCAGAGAAACTCATTCTTAACTCCAACATGTCTCAGTGCTGTGTCACTGCCCATTCACCACCCTTAGTTGGCCAGGCTGAGAGCAGGGACTCAGGGCATGTGCCAGAGGTAGTCAGCAGGATTTCCCCCCTCCCCCGGGTTCACTCTGACCAGAGTCTCATGAGGACCAGGCTGAGGTGATGAGTACGCAGTGTAGGACTGCCCTCAGGGTTGACCCCTACAGCATTGTGCCAAGTTATGTGTGTGTGTGTGTGTGTGTGTGTGTGTGTGTGTGTGTGAGTGTGTGTGACGTTCCCTCAGATGGGCAGACATAGAGGTACTTTTCTTATTGTAACTTCGTCTGTATTCACTTGGTAAGTTGAGTGAATAATAAGGTGACTATGGTTGCAGCTATTTATGGGGATTTGTCATATTCTTAGCTTGCGGCAGATAGAGGTGTGAATCAACAGCTTAGTACACCTGCAGACGTTGCACACATGAGTGCACGCACATTCACTCACACACACACACACACACACACACACACACACACACACACACACACACACTCGGATGGAGAAACACTCTTGATAAATACAAAAAAAGTGCTGACACTTGTGAAAGGCTTGCCAAAACTTCATACTATCTTGCAAAACCATTTTGCAATGCTAGCTCCTTCACTCTTCACCAGCCGCCATCTCTCAGGGCTGAGCTGCCACTGCCAAGGACTGAGGCGGCCAGGTCAGGAGTGCGGTCACTCCTGTTTACTCTCACTCTGGCCTGCTAATGAACCCCCCTCGACATCTAAAGAGGAACATGCCCTTTGATTCAAACATGGAGGCAATGCTAAGCTTTTTAGCTCTGGAGAATGACCGGTTTCTTGCCATTGGGCAAAGACAAGCGGTGGGAAATCTCAATTATGTTAAGGTGAATGTATCCCATACTTGATGCTATTTGTGGATATATTTTTGAAATATTGTAGTGATTTTAAATAGATAAGTGTATTTCTTGGGTTTCTGAGACCCTTAAACCAAATCAAAGCACCCAAGTACAACATGTGAACGGTAGCAGAGGTAGTTCTGCTGAAGTTTTACATCTCAGGCTTCTGAATGTGCCCTGCTGAAAGTGGCTGTCTGGCATGCCGACATGTAGACACAACAAGAAGCATAACCATCTCAAGAGATAGTGGAATTTCAATTACGCCAGATCCCCCAAGGTGATGGGTGTTTGTGTTTGCCCTGAGAAGAGCATGGCCTTTCAGCACTGAAGCTTTATCCAACCCAAACACAACTCACCTCAGTACTCAAGGGCCAGCAGCCAAGTCAGACAGCCATTTCTTATTCTTTTCTCTTGTAAAATCCCATAGGAATACTACCCTGTAGCATACAATTACTCTCTCTCTCTCTCTCTCTCTCTCTCTCTCTCTCTCTCTCTCTCTCTCTCTCTCTCTCTTTCCAGTAGTGTGTTCCAGGGTTCAGTGAATGACAGGAATGTTTGTGGTACGGGTGGGCCACCCTCTGTCCTCCTTTATCTGATTTTGCTGCGGCAGCATTCGTCTCGATTGGGCGCCCTGGTCCTGCGCTGGCCTGGCTTGGCAGAGACACGGTGGTGCCACAGGTTTGTGACAGATGCCTCCTGTCACTGACCATAATCCCAAAGGCACTCGGCACACACACACCAAAAAAAAATGTCAAAAGGAAATGCGAATCAGCGAGGTCCTCTCATAAGTTCTCCTAATGGGTCTTTGGAGACTCAGGCGGGGGGGGGGGGGGGGGGGGGGGGGTGGGTGGGGCCATGAGTGCTAGCGCTAGCGGTGTTACATAATAGGGCAGCGGGCCTGGGTTTCATACGGTGGTGCCCTAACCGCCGTGCCACCCGGGCTCCGGGTGCCCTGAGTGTGAGCCGGCTTGGCAGAGAGAGGGGCAGCTGAGCAAACAGTGCTCTCGGGGTGATTCAGGTTTCTCTGAAGTGGGCTGCCGGCCGAGCACACAAACAAATGACTGAGTCTGGCTTCGGTTTTTATTAATTCTCTGTGATGTTGAAAAATGAAATAAAATTAAAATAAAAAAATGGCACTTCAAAGACTTTTTATGTCCTGAACTAAGTCATGTTGTTTTTACTGTACTTTGGAGGGAGCTTGGAAGGAAAAAGTGACACACCTTGTAAGTCAGCACTGACATGCCCACTGTGACCCAAAATCTGCGCTAGTTATTTCTGCAGCTAATGTTTTCTTAGTTAGGGAGGGCAGGCCATGCCATGTCAGCAGTGGGTCTCTGTCCGACTCCCGCCCGCCTCATCATGTGTGTTAGTGAAAAGCCCCCTGTCTGAATGTACACTTGTTTAAATGACCTACACCCCCCCCCCCCTTCTTTTTTCTGAATACTGTGCTGGTGACTTCACATCTTTATGGTTCCCTTTAAAGCTGTCATAAAAGGCGGTGTGTTACTTTCAGAATGCCCCAGTGCGCTAAATAGTAAGCATGTGTGAGAACAACTCATAGATAGAGAGACAGAGGGAGGGGAAAAAGAAAGACAGAAAGATAAAGAGGGAGACTGATACAAAGAGAGAGAGAGAGAGAAAAGAGAGCTGTAATCAAGTACACACAGGGCTTTAATGGATGTCTTAAAAGCATTAGAACAATAGCGTTGAAAAGCAGGACAGTTGATTGCACTACAAAATTACTTTGGCACGTGCATTAGTAAGCTGAGCACCACTTTTGACATGGAAGACTATTTCGGAAATGTTAGTTGACCTCAGCCATCACAATGATCTCTTCAGCCCTTGAGGAGAACCATTCCCTGGGCTGTCTGTCCATTTCACCATAGAAGACAAAAAAAAAGAACATAGCGTGGGACACTTTATTCTGCCCTCCTTCTCCTCCTCTCCCTCCGCTCTCCTCCTCCTTCTCTTGTTCTCTTCTTTTGTGTCCTCTGTGAGCCACATGCGCTCCTGTCTGGCCTTCTCTTGAAGTGATGGCGTTGCGCTGCTGCTATGTTCGGCTCATCCCAGACGCCTGCTAAAGGCTAATTACTGAGTCACTCTGCCTGTAGGATAGGACTGCCGCCACAGCCAGCCCCCTTAAACATCCACCCCCCCCCCCACACACACACACACACACACACATCCAGATGACTTTCCGCACGTCACTAAGCATGACTGTAGGTCCTCTTCGTCTTCTTCTGTTGTTAAAGACACAAACACACTCACACACACACACACACACACACACACAAAGCCTGTCTCTCGCTCTTTCCTTCTCACACACACACACACACACACAAACAGACCTTTCTTGTATGTGTTGCTACATCTGGTTTTGTCCCTCTCTGCTCTAGTGCCTGGTCTTCTGTGACTCAGTGCAGTGTTGGCTTACTGCTTGTCAAGGATGTGGAGGTCGTGTCATGTTTGCGTGGCGTCTGTTTAAAACATCACCAAGAGAGCTCATGGGCCCACTACCTCTGCCTCGCCGGCGATCCCAAACGGGCCGACTGAGAGAAAGAGCGCGCGCACGCGAGAGAGAGAGAGAGTGGTTCGGGGCGCCATAGCAGACAGCACAGGCCTCTCAGGCCCACTGCTTTGGTGCGCGTTGTCATCCTGTCCACCTGTTTTTGAAGTCAGCACTCGAACTCCAGAGCAAGCGCTGCTTTTGCCATCACGCGCACCAGCGGTACCACACAAATCGCAGTAGCCGCCACCTGACTGTGTTGCAGACAGGGCACCCCCGCCGACAACTTACGAGCACTACAAGTTTCCACGACTCATGGTATTGCCATGTGAGCCACGTCTCGTACCGCTCACAGTGTGGAGTAGCTAAGTGAACTAGGTGTTTGAGCCTCAACGCTTTTTGTTTTGCCGTGGCGAAACACATTAAAATTGCATGTGGCGAAATGCGCAAAATACTCCTCTGGATGGAGACGTGCAGATCTGTGCCTCATGCCGTTTGAAGTTTGAACCGGGAGGCACGTGCTCTCCTCTGGCCCAGGGTAAGGGCGTCTTAGCAGCTGCAATCAGTTTCTTCACCTTTCTCTCCTCCTTAGACACATTCTTCTTCCAACACAGAGAGGGCTGCTCGGGCCATTGAGGGCTGAACAATAGGCATGGTAGGCATCTGGAGGAGACCCAAGAGGCTGGAGTAATGAGCACTGGCTTTTTCACAGGATTCGCATGCACTATATGGGCTCCTGGGACGGAGACGCCAGCTAATGTTCTTAGGTTCGAATGTTCTGGTCATTTGATGAGTACACATATTTGGAAATAGCCACAATGTGTTCTCATGTGTTACAACGTTCTCACGCAACGTCAGCTATGTATTGGTTCACAGTCTTACTGTGTTTGTCTTTGTGTGTATGTTTGTATCTGTGTGTGTGTGCGCGCTTCAATATTACTGAAATCTTTTCACTCTCTGCTTGCAACATAAAGGGCTGGGTGGAAATGTACTGGCAATATCTGTGGGAGCTAGCAGAAATCCAAACAGAGAACCAGAGTTCCTCTAGTTCAGAGCCACGTCACGTGGCCAAAAGTGAAACATCAAAACGAAACACTTGTACAGTCAGTTAGCACAAGCGTTGAACCCGGCATGGCGTCCCTCCTATCTCCATGGTTTTCAAAACCGGTGTAGCACCGTGTAGTATTTGTTTGCCAAAACCAGAGCACTTTAACTCCTTCATTAGTTTGCGATTAAAACGCCATCTGAGCTCGACGCCTGGTGTTATAGCTGCGCCTTCGTAAACGCTGAGAAAGAACAAACGAAAAGCGGCGCCGCTCACATTACGGATGGCAAAACAGCCATGGAATGTGCGGCATGTCACTTGAAAACAATGTGGTCTTCGGGGAATTCATTAATTGAGAATGCATCTGTTGCCCATTGACTGATCCTAAATGCACAGAAACCGTTAGATGTATAATTATTCGCAGACACTATGGTTTATATATATTTACTATATATACACATACATATATGTCCACAAAGTGGTACAGTGTGTCAAAGTCAGGATGGAAGAGTAAATACGCCTACGTATTCCTCCCCTGTTTCCCTCCGAAGGTTTTCACTCTGTTTTGGAAATCTCAAAAAGCACTGACCAGAAGTTTGCAGAAAGAATGCAAGGGACAGAGCTATAGTTTGTCATTTTTCTCGTTTGTTTGGTCCAGCACCTAAACAGTTCTTGCGGCAGTTCCTGCGGATCTCGCCGCCGTTGCTCGACTGTTTATAGCTGCACAGGCCCAGCAGAAAAAGAATGCTGCTCTCTTTCTCTCTTTCTCTCTCTATCTTTCACTCTCTCTCTCTCAATCTTTCTCCATTCCTGGGCCACCTGCTCTGCTCTCGGAGCCCTAGTTCTCCAAAAAACTAGATCTTCCTGGCCCGCACCTCCACATGTGTTTGCTCATGTCAGTTTGTCTGGTTCAACTGAATGTGGTCCAGCTACCACACAATTACAGGAGGCAGGGTTCGCAGACACAGCCACGGAGAGACATAGTGCAGTGCAGACTCATAGAGAGAGAACAAGAGGAGGATAGTGTGCCGGGGGCGTTGGTAAGACAGAGCTGATGGAGCAGTCACGGAGGGAGGTATTTTTTTTGGTTTCGCAAGGGCCAGCGGTTGGCCACTCCTCTGCCACCGCCGCGGCCAGGCGCCTGAGGGTTGCATTCGCCATCTCCAGTAGGGGCCGCAGTGAAGACGGCCAGCACTAAGAATAGCCACAGTGTTCCAGGGGTGGGATAGCCCCGGGCCGTGACCTCACAGAGACCGGCAGCCTTGGCACAGGCACCGGGAACTCACGAGCGCCCACTTCCATTTCTGTCGCCCACCCCCCCCCCACCCTCGTATTCGCATGGAAATCCAAATAGTGGTAGAACAAGCTCTCCACTTCAGACTGCCACCCCCCCTCAGTGAGAGCTAGCTGGCTTGAATGGGCCCTGTTCATACTGGAGGACTTTATGCCCCCTATGTCTCTCTCTCTCTCTCTCTCTCTCTCTCTCTCTCTCTCTCTCTCCCCGAGACGTGCTGTGAGAGATAAGGATCTTTATCAAAGAAGGGTTTTATGATAGCAGCGCCACCTCTGAAGAGGAACGGCAGAGGTGAGTGCTTCTCTCGGACCCCCGTGGAGGCCCTAAAGACGGGGGGACGGAGGTGGCTCGTGCGGCCCTCAAGAAACGGTCTCCAGTCATAAAAAAGAGGCTTGATAGGGGAGTGGAGCTGGTTTCTCAGAGCGCTAGCGTGTCTAGCTCTTCCCTCACCCCTCTCTAGATGCTACAGCAGGGCTTGGCAGCAGGAAGCAAGCCCTCTCACATGCGTAAACAAAGTGCACCCACACACCACTGCAGGGAGGGAGAAACGCGAGCAAGACAGAGAAGGAAAGAATGAAAAAAAGAACGAGATGGTGCGAAAAGAAAGAACCAAAAGAAAAGGTGCATTGTTAGACTCTTATGCAAATTAGACATATCGGCCCATATAAATTTCGCCCCAAAATAACTGTCAGACCATGGGGTGACCCACAGAGACCCGAATGGCTTTTAATCACACTCCCACGTGCTCTCTCTCACGCACCCTGAAAGGGACAGACATACATGAACACACACACAGACACACAAGTGTCACGCACACTCACACACACATCCAATCTTCAATCTGGAGATATTTATATCCTATCTGTGAACACAGCCAGTGATTCTCCCTTTGGGCAGAACGTTGCCTTTTCCATGCATCTCATTGCATCATTTAATGGGAAGGGACTGGGGGATCGGGAATGTGTGTGTGTGTGTGTGTGTGTGTGTGGGGGGGGGGGGGTTATGAATGAGAACAGTCAGAGATAGAGGCGTTGCGTTGGCACCGTGCCCACTCTGATGTCACCCCTGTGAGGCGCTCCCATTCATCCTCCGTCCAGTCTTGTGATGGGAGCACATTTCAGATAAGTGATTCACCCTTGCCCCACCCTGGCACACCCTCCCCCCCACCCCCCATTCCTCTCCGTTGAGCACGACCCCCCCCCCCCCCTCCGGGGCCACAAAATCCCAATTTCACACCCCCTGCCCAGGCCTACGGGCCGTGAAGGCTGCTAATTTGGTTCACGTGTCCCTTTACCCCTCCTCATACACAAACCCCAGTCTACAGCCGTCAGACCTGAACCCTCACAGCAGGCTATTGGTCTTCAGGCCAGTGGTATGGAAACTACACAGCAACAGCTGGTAGAAAAATCTTCTCACCAGGGAGAAGTTAAAACAGCCCTTTCTTATAACCTGTTGAGAGTTTAGATTGTCCTGTTCACTTTTTTATGTAGAACATTTATACGTGACAGACTATGAACTTAGCAGTTAGTTAAACTCAGTAAGAGGTATGTGAGAATATGTCCTTCCTTGAGAGATGTCCTAAGGTTGTCTAAGTTGATGTTCCAAGTCAAGGCGTGTGGATGTTTGCGTTCCCATTGTCAGTCAGGAAGAAGGATGAAGCTGTCAAAACAGACAGTTGTCAGCCTCTGTGTGTTTATGTGTTTGTGTGTATGTGTGTGTGTGTGTGTGTGACAGATGACGCAAAAGGGGCCAGAGCGTTCAGGTCCAGCAGCCTCACATGGCTAGAGTGAGAAGTGCACCCTTCCTAGAAACTTCCCCAAAGAACCCAATTACTTGCCCGAGATCTTTGATCTTTTCTGTTCACTTAATGGAAGGAGGTTCAAAGAGGCCTGGAGCCTGTGAGTGTTCTCCTCTCCGATGCTTTGTCTCCACACAGTGAATGACTTTTGGCTTACTGAGGATAAGCTGACGAATGCAAAACTAGCACAATTTTTATGATTCAAATAATCAATAGGCATAGCCACGTATTGAGATCGCAGACCACGGGAATATTTGAATACCTTGCAGACTTCTGTGCACGCACAGGGCCAGCAGTACGTAGCAATGTCACAGAATCAGCAGTTTATCAAGCTGCATTGAAGTTGAAAAAGAAAAAAAAACAGGTGTGCGGTTCTTGGTTACAGCCACCTCACCTTGAGAAAAAGCTTGAGTGAGGAGTGAGTGAGAGACAGAGGTGCCGTGGATGTGGCCCCACCCAGGCAGTCAGTGATTTGGGGGTGAATTACAGATGCAGCCCCGGTGTGGCCCTTAGGTTGGCAGACACGTTGCAGGATCAGGGCTGGGTCCATATTCAGCCTGAAGAGCTCTCAGGGCTGGCGTGGGCGCGTGCAGAGCCTAGCCTGGCCAAGCCGAGTATGGAGCGGACCACCACGGGGCCAAGGACGAGGATGAGAAGAGCAGTTCGAAAGTGCAGATAAACTGAGAGCCGCCCATCTCAAATAGACTCTCTGTAACATCAAAGGGAGCCTTAAGCTGGAGACAGCCATCTTTCTGTCTCTCGCTCTCTCTCTCTGCCTCCCCTATCCCCCCACCCACCATCATATACCTCGCTTACTCAGTTCCTCGCTTTCATTGCACTTAAAACAGTTAGAAGGCGCCTGTTCTCTGTATGACACATCGCCTGTGTGATGTGAGGTTCACAGTTTTGTTTGCAACTCTCAGACAATAGGTATGCTGCTCATTTAGCGTCTGTTGTCCTCCCCCTTTCTCTCTTTTATTTAAATTAAAAAAGTGCTTTGTCTGTGAAAACTTTCATGAGCCTCGTTTCTACATTTGGTAACAATGAGCGTCCTGGCGCTGGAGTTCGTTAGCACGCTGCTGTGTGTGATCCGCCGTTCAAACAAAAACATCAATCTTCTACCCGAGATCGGCACGAAGCTGCAAAACATGTCAGCCGCTCGCTCTCGTCAAACAGATTTGCATTCTTTTTTTTTTTTGCATTACAGAGGCAATGGACGGATACGGGGATACAGTAATTTTTGGGTAATGTGAAAATGGGGCCCTCTTTTTGTGCCATGCAAATGCCTGACACAAAGCCAGTAAAATGTAGCCGCTAATGTGCAATTAAGAGCTCCAAATGGAGTGGGGGGGAGGCGTCCCGGGCCTAATTGAATCACGCAGCAGCACATTATTGTTCTCATCCATTTGAGAGCTCCTGCTTAATGTAGTTCTGTCAAGTTTCCCAGCTCCAGCGCCTGGTCACTCAGACAAGATGTGATGGGAATGAGACAGAGAGAGGGAGAGCGATGGTGAGAGAGCGAGGGAAAGAGATAGAGAGGGAGTGAGGCAGAGAGAGATGCTGGAAGAGATGGGGGAGTGTGAGGGAGTGAATGAGAGAGAAAAAAGGAGAAAGAGGCTGTGGGGAGGGAAGGACAGCTGTTGTGCATTCCAGACAGAGCCTGTCGCGTCAACGAGGAGTAAGAAAAAAAAGAAGGGGGCAGAAAAAAGAAAAGAGGGAAAAAAAGCGTGAAGTACGAGGCAGTCTGAGCTGGCAGATCAAACTCAGAACGCAGCAGCACTGCCAGAACATCTGGGTGGTGGAAGGAGAACAGTGACTGGGAGCAAAACACACACACACACACACACACACACACACACACACACACACACACACACACACACTCACACACACACAAAAGCCACCACACCACAATCTCCACACCACCAGACCCTAAAGCCTCCTTTGCCGTGTGATAGCAAAGAAACCTCAATAGATCTATCATTGCTTCTCATTAGGGTTAATGTAGCCTAACCCCCCCCCCCCCCCCCCCCCCCAATTCTCTTCAAATGAACTCTGCAGTCACCGGACCTCCGTCTGCCTCTGTCTCTGCCTCATTTTATGGGCCTCACACTGGGAGGCCTCTGCCTTGCTGGCCCTCATGATGGCCTGGAGGGTGGGGGAGTGTGAGGTCATGGGGGGTTTCCCCCTTCTTCTTCTTCTCTGTCTCTGCCACCCCTAATTGGATCAGGGGAGAGTCACTGGGCACTGTTTAACGCCATCAAAAAGGGCCTCTGTGTGTCCTGCTGAGTGCTCAGTGGCTGTGAGAAGCGGAACAGAGACCCGTGTGTTCACTGACCCCACCATCCCAACCCCCCCCGGCCCCCTCGGGACTACACTGTCCGCCAGGGCTCCCTGTGACATCATCACCCCGTGGCCTCGACCTCACGGCCCTGACTGCTTGACCCCTGCAGTGGCCGTCCGACAGTAGCCACTCTGTCTCTCGGGGGGGAACATGTGGTATGAAGGGCACTCACTGTGACCCATATGCAGGGGTTATCAGATCCTCATGAGGCCCGTGGTCCTGGTTCCACACAAAGCTCTCGCAGACCACCTTCAGGGCTTTGAACAAGGGGGTCAAGGGATAAAAGGCCACACAGGGGGTCTGCAGCGAGCTGGTGGACATATCAAGTGTCCTACTAAACAAGCAAGCAGTGGCAAGAAATCCTTGTTCCTCCTCACCAAAACAAAAAGCAGAACGTTGTGTCCCTTTCTCTCACACCACTATGAGCTAATTTCACTCCATCTAGAAGTCATCCATGCAAGACTCTTATGATGCAAGAGCTTAATCATTGTGAAATCCCTTTACAGGCCATTACTTGGAATTGATGTTGACTCTTCTCTTGTTTTTTTTTTTTTCCAGTAGACCTGGACTGCGGAGACATGCCACTGCTCACTCCTGGAAGCAAAGAGATGATGTCACAGGCTCTCAAAGCCACCTTCAGTGGTTTTACCAAGGAACAACAGAGACTGGGAATCCCCAAAGGTAAAAAACTTGTGACGTCTGTTAGAACACTGTCTCTGTCTGTCGTGCTGATGAGAGCATTACACTGGTCAGAGGCCATTTGGACCATTATAGAATTAGTGCCTAACCACATGTCCCAAATGAGGAACAATGTCCACGTCACATCGGCAGTTTAACTTAAACTCTTCCCCTCAAGTGTATTTGTTTACTCAATAAAGCCATGATGCTATTAGGCAGAAAACAACATTCAATATATCTGATGCAGACAAAGTGGATGATTTTTTTCTTTTCTTTTTAACATATCCACTGTTGCTCAAAAATGTGTGGTTTTGGAGACAGAGCGCTGAGAAAGGCAAGGAGATGGACACATGACAGCTATAAGCAGCAGTTGTGAATTACGTTTTTCAAATTGAGGCAGACCGCAGAATGCTTCACTCTGTGCGTTCGGGCGGCCAGGCAAGCGTACTTGGTCCGCACCGGGTTTGTGAGGCCTGTCTGTAAATAGCTGAGGAGAAGAGGGCCTGTCTGATCAGATTCAGTGCAGGATGATCGACGTGTGGCCCGAAAGCCTTTGGAAGGAACCCTGACTCCCATCTGTCTTTACAACAACACCACCACCAAGATAATATATCGTTTCGTTTTGTCCGTTTGAAAAAGCAGACCAACAGAAATGCTGCAATGTCCTCGGCTCAGGCCAGCCAAATGTCTCAGTGTCACAGTTCTAACCTATTAATAGACTATCACGCAACACGCCAAGCTATAGAGAAAAGGGCAGAAGAACAGAGGGTCCTGTTGGCCATCTGGTCGAGTCAGGCGCTGGCAATAGATTTGGCTGCCAGAGGGCACAGACATTGGCAATATGTATATTTAGTCTGTATTGTTTTTTGTCTGGATAAAAAACACATGCCAAATGAACAGTGATGAAAACATTTGACAGAGGTGAAAATTCAGACCATTCCTTTATTCAGATATTCAGGCAATTTAGTATTCAGATGTTCGGCCATTCTTAGATGTTGACTGTAGTCGTTTGCGTGTTTTTAATAGACTCTGGCTGGGTCGTTAGCCCGAGGAATCAACTGTGTGACCTCCCGTCGTCTCGCCCTTGACAATGGTGCCTTTTGTCTCCGCAGATCCCAGACAGTGGACAGAGGACCATGTTAGGGAGTGGCTTACATGGACAGTGAATGAGTTCACCCTGAAGAACGTAGACTTCCACAAGTTCTGCATGAACGGGGCCAGCCTGTGCGCGCTAGGGAAGGACCGCTTCCTGGACCTGGCTCCTGACTTTGTTGGGGACATCCTTTGGGAACACCTTGAAATGCTGCAGAAAGGTGAGAGGAAACACCCGTCACTGCGTCCAAGCGAAAAACTGCGTTTGGCTCTTTTTCAAAATATCCACATGGTGATAACATGGTTAATCACATTATACACATTTGTGCTGAGTGGTTTGAGTGCCTGATGTCTTCGATAAGTGCCTAATTTATCCATCATTTTGTCCCATTGCAGAAGACACAAAGCATTTCCCAATCAACGGCTTGACCTCCACTTTCCAGGAATCTCGTTATACCTCAGACTACTTTGTCAGTGAGTATCACTCAATTCCTTTACACCTGTTCCCCCACAGTACTCTTCAGCCATTTCATAAATGGGGAACAATATAGGTCGATGAATAGGGGGGATTTTTTTCAGTATAGGTAAGATGAGCCTATATGGGCAATCACAGGCGAGTGAAAGCAGAATTTCAGCCCTGCATTTTAAAAGCAATGATGATGATGGAGTCAGTGACATGATATTTGTCTCATGTCCCTCCAGGCTATGGCATTGAACATGCTCAGTGCGTGCCGCCCTCAGAGTACACCGAGCCTGGCTTCATCACAGAGTCCTACCAGACCCTGCATCCAATCAGCTCAGAGGACCTGCTGTCACTCAAATATGAGAACGAGTCCTACCCCAATGTCATCTTGCGGGACACACCCCTGAACCCACTGCAGGGGGATTATTTCCCCATCAAACAGGAGGTTGTTTCCCCCGACAACATGTGTGTGGGGCGCATGAGCCGAGGTGAGGGTCAGCGCTGTGGAATGATGCTGACGACTGTGTGTGTGTGTGTGTAAACAGTGTGTGTGGGTTGGACAGTGTATGTGCATGTGTAAGTTTATGTATGTGTCTGTGTTATGGTGTGTGTGTGCGCGTGTGTGTGTATCTGTGTCTGTCTATGTGTGTGTGTGTGTGTGTGTGTGTGTGTGTGTGTGTATGTGTGTGTGTGTGTGTCTGTGTCTGTGTCTGTGCATCTGTGTGTGTGTGTGTGTGTGTGTGGGTGTGTGAAAGAGGGAGAGTAAGAGGAAGAGAGCAGAAACGGAAAGGAGAGGAAAGTGCAGTGCGATTTCATGAGTGATTTCACTTCTCACGCAGTCGACTACGATTACAGCGTTTAACTATCTCTTAAGATCAGATGCAACAGAGTTCAGTTTTGTTTCTTCCTGTTCAGGAATGTCTTTTTGCTTTACCTCCAAATTGCCATCCAATGTTCTGGTGTATGTAGCTTGCATTATGATATGTTACATAAACCAGAATATTCTGACATAAATCTTCTTTCTTTTGTTGCACATGATTCACCCACACACAAACTTGTTGTTGGTGATTTGACATCTTGCAATGGCACATGTGTGTGTGTGTGTGTGTGTGTGTGTGTGTGTGTGTGTGTGTGTGTGTGTGTGTGTGTGTGTGTCTGTACCGACAGCGAAGAAAAGGAGGCCGTTGGGTTTGGTTGTGGTTTGAGCACAACCCGCCTCAGAAGCTCACGGCTGTGGAGCCGAATGAGAGGGAGAGAGACAAAGAGTGAGAGAAAAAAAAAAGAAAACAAAATTGATTTGCATCAAAGTGAGAAGTGTACAAAGCCACAATGTTCTGCAGGAACGCCTGTCCCCTGTCTTTTATGTAAAACAATTAAAAGGGAGGTCACTTTCGACATGCTCAGGTTTTTCTCGCTCTCTCTCTCTCTCTCTCTCTCTCTCTCTCTCCTTTTCTCTGTATGCTCAGGGACAAAGAGGTGTTAGGGAAACCAGAGCATCTTGTGCTTTTCTCATGAAGCCCGCTGTTTTCCTTACCACATGTACATCTGCTGGCTCCTGCACTGATAGTTTGGCCAGGGATTAACAGTGTGGTTTGCACTGAGTCCATAAAAGCCTGGATTTCTGTCCTCCCAATCCCCCCAGCTGAACAAATGCATCAAGCAGCAGTGACCTAGTGAAGTTCAGATGCACGATTCAGATTGAGGGAACTGCCTGGGCATTCGCCCGCTAGGTATGTCCAGGGCTCGTACACAATAAATCCCCCGATTTGGCAGAGCATGGTGTGTTTTTCGCAACGTGGGAAAGTATTTGTGGCACCACCAAAAAAGAAACATGTGGCTTCAATTGTCCAACTGAAGATCTCGGGATCAGTGGAGCCTTGTATTAGCTTTCGTTCCTAAGTGGCGTTCAATTGAAACATGACTTTTATCTCACGGTTGGCTAGATATAGAGAAACAATTTGTGTGATTTGCTCCCAATTAGACAAACCCAAACATCTGCACATTATGGTTTCGTCGAAGTGAATCAACCGTAGAATGATGTGGTCTTTGTGTTTGAGCAACTTGTCTTGGCTTGGCTGTGTAGCGTGGATGAAACACATAATATTTTTAAAAAGTGTTTTTGTGTGTTGAAATGTTTAAACCGCCCTTTCTCACCATCTGTCCTTTTCTCTCCACTACCCCCTATTGCTCTCTCCCCTTAGGTAAGTTAGGCGGTCAGGACTCATTCGAGAGCATCGACAGCTTCGAGAGCTGCGACCGCCTGACGCAGTCCTGGAGCAGCCAGTCGTCTTTCAGCAGCCTGCAGCGCGTGCCCTCTTACGACAGCTTCGACTCGGAGGACTACCCCAGCGCCCTGCACAGCCACAAGCCTAAGGGCACCTTCAAGGACTACGTGCGCGAGCGCTCGGACCTCAGCAAGGACAAGCCCGTTATCCCCGCCGCAGCCCTTGCAGGTTACACAGGTGAGGGGCGACCCGCCGCTGACGCACGGCCACACTACCACACAGGGTCGAGGATTCATTCACAGGCAGGGTGATATCAGGGCAATGGCTAGGCGAATGGTACAGTCAGCTATTCACAATTCCCTTCACTCCCCACCCCCTCACTCATTCACCCAGCTTGACGTGTACCCATAAAACGTAGTCATGGAATATTCAACTCATAAAGAACGAGTCATCCCCTGACATAGTTGTACATTGCGTTTACTCAGCCGCACACTAATAAAATATGGATCAGAGCCACTGCTCAGAGATTTTCACTGGAGCACAGTTTCTTAATGACTACTAATATGTTGAACGTGGGAGGCTTTTTTTAAAAGTTTTCCTTTAGCAAAGCTTCTCCCATAACATATTAGTTTGGTAGTGTAGTAGTAATGTATTCATTTTTTGTAGCATTCATAAATTCAAACTTATTATATTCCTTAAAAACACTCTTTTGTGATCTTTGAGCATCACAACAGGTGAAAATTGTCAAGATGAACAGGTTGGTATTGTGGGCTGTAGGTTGGTATTGTAAGCTGAACCAAATTATTGGATTCAGACCAGTGCTTTCTCGATAGTTTAAGCAGAGCCTTTTTCCTACAAAATATTGTTACGAAGCTGTCAAAGTAGAGCCAATTATTTCTGCATTTCAGTTGAATAATAGTACAACTGTGTGTTGGCAAAGCTTATCCAAAATCAACCTGGTTTTCAGATGTGAGACCGAAACTGAACCAGCAACATGCAGTTTTGTCTTTTCAAGCAGCCCTTTGCCATACTCTCAGGAGCGTTCGCGTTTTATCTGTGTCCTTCATCTCGACCCATTTTTTTTTCTGGTCGTCTTGGCAACCTTAGAGTAACATGGAGAGATACCAGCCTGTGCACTTAACTCCAGACAAGCACCATTACTCCTTCTCAGAGGAGCGCTATTGTCGAACCTGTGTCTGTTTTGGTTCATCAAGAACGAGTGGGTTGGAGAGGCTCAAAGAACCTTGCATGTGCACTAGGTACTACAGGGTGCTATTTTGGGCTCTTTTAGATGTTCCATCCTGGATGTCTATGTGTTCACAGATTTATCTCATTTTCTTCTTTTTTTTTGTGTACTTTGCTAGGTTTTCTTAGTATGGGCTATGTCCAGTTTCCTTTAGAAGCACATTGGCCTTATAGGACGTTGTGTTTTTAATCTCCAAATGCGTTTAAAAAATAAAACCTAACATGCTGTACCAACTGATGAGGTTTGCCATAGTCTCTTTGATATAAGCAGTGCATGTTTGCCCATGGTCTTGAATTTTTAGTGGATGTGTTTCTCTGTGTGTGGAATTATCCCATGTCTTTGAAAACATGGCGCTTGAAGAGCTTTGCTGATACCACTGCACTGGAGTGGATGAGGCCCAAGGCACATTCAGGAACCAAAGCCAGAAAGTGAAAATGAAAAAGCCAATTTTGGGGAGAGTTTCAGTGTTTGTTGGAGTCCATTAAAGTTTGCTTTCAAAAGCTTGCATCATTAGGCATATGAACACAAGCACTCCATCAGATTAGCGCTCTCTCTCTCTGTCTCGGTGTATGTGTGTGTGTGTGTGTGTGTGTGTGTGTGTGTGTAGGGGTTGTGCATGAATATGTAAGTCTGTGTGTGCATGAATATATACACGTACATGGTCTGTGTTAGGTTTGGATATGTGCTATATTTGTGTGTGTGTAGCTAATTGCATGTGTATGTGTGTGTGTGTGTGTGTGTGTGTGTGTGTGTGTGTGTGTGTGTGTGTGTGTGTGTTTATGCATGTGTGTGTGTGTGGTTGTACGTGAGGTGGAGGTGAAGAGAGCAAGATTAGAAGAAAAAAACATCTTTTGCTTTGGAACATTCGGCTTGTTTATCAGAAAGTGGGCTGAGGTGTTACTGCGACTTCATAGTTAGCCTGATCCTTCTTTAGATGATGCGGTGTGACAGACGAGGTGACAGATAAGCCAAGGGCTGCGTACGCTCTGAGGTTTCCACCTCTCAGTCACAAGTATGACAAACCAAGTAACAAGTTACGGGGAGCAATGCAACCACAGCATCAAAGTCTCCTCCGCCTTCCCGCCTTTCGTTCAGAGCAGGATCAGAGCTTTGTCTTCTCTTTGCATTTTGGGTTCTTTGAAAGCAAAGAAGAGTTCTATCTGGAATAAAAATTGCAGTGTCTGAGGTCCTTGGGCAAACTTGTGATTGTGATTAGTTTGCATAAAAAATGGATCAGGAATCCAGAACGTTTCTTCTCAGGCTCTCTTTTTTGCACTGCTAGTTTTCATTTGAAAAAGAATGGCAGTGATCTCATGCTAAGGTCTCGCGCCTTGCAACAGCTACACCCACGGAGAACACAACTCTACAGTAAAGTTTTTTTTTTACTGCCGTGTGCCTCACTTTTACAGGTGCTTTCCAGTGCTTTGCCCTTCACCTAACCCAAAGAAGTTAAGCAAGCAAAAAAGTAACCACCATGAATCGAAAGCGTATAGCAACAACAAAAACACTAAAACTAGAAAGCTTCTTGCCAAACAAGATTATTTCACAGCCTGCACCCTAAACTTGCTAACTATTGAAGAAAAGCACATCAGTTATCCCACACCATGAGTGTGGAATTAAATCTGTATTAACACCATTGTCTTTTCAAAGATGATTTATATGCAGCTGCATTGTCCTATTCATTTCACTCCTTTAGTTCAGTCCAGTGTTATACAAAGAGCAGTTTATACCAGTGATGTGATTTTCAGGGTGGCGTTGGGGGAAGGCGGGCATGTGAACCTCCACAGTAGGGGCATGTAGCCACTGAGGACCAAGCTGTTTCGCTCTCTCTCTCACACACACACACACACACACACACACTCACACAGACAGCTCCCCATAGTCACTGCCCTTATCTTCTGGCCTGGGGAGACTGGTCTCGGTATGAGCTCAGCGGTGTGGAATTCACACACGGGCATGGCAGGGCTGCCTAACACACTGTGTCGACACGCGCACACACACACACTCACACACACACACACACACACACACACACACACACACACACACACACACACACACACACACACACAGATCGGGGCGCTCTGGTCAAAAGGAGCCTTGTGTTTAAAGAGGGCCTTGTTCCCCCTGTCTGATCACACAATGCCTCTGTGTGTATGTGTCTGATTGATATATAGCTGATATGAGACGACGCTCAAAGGACATACATGAGAACATGAGAAATATGGTGTTTGTGGATTCCAGAAGTCTCTGAACACTTTTGGTATGTTGGCTGTGGTGTTTGGAATCTCGCGGGCTGCATCTTGCTTGGTCAGTAAGCCTCTGTGTGTCCATCTGGGTCTGTTTGCAGGCAGTGGACCCATCCAGCTGTGGCAGTTTCTCTTGGAGCTCCTGACCGATAAGTCCTGTCAGTCCTTCATCAGCTGGACGGGAGACGGATGGGAGTTCAAGCTCTCCGACCCAGATGAGGTGAGAGCCCAGAACACACACAGACACACACACACAAACACACACACAAACACACACACACACACACACACACACACACACACACACACACACACACACATTCACACACATGCCCTTATGCAGTATGTGCACTTTCACAACCAAATGCCATGTGGTCACTTTCAAGACAAGATGTCTCTCACAACCACATATCCTCAGACAGAGTGAACTGCATACACAATTCTGTTATTTCAAAACTTTTTATGCAGACTTTGGTCTTGAGTTTGCCCAAGCAAAGCTATGACCCCTTTAGACGCAAAATGTGAAAGGATCCAGTCATCCTCCACATAAAACTCAACATGTAAAGTGCCAGGCCTTTGTTTATTCTAGCCTTAAAAGCCATTACTGCACCTTAGGCTTCTGGGTGAAGTGGTGTTTCAAACACTCTGAGTGACTGAGTACCCCCCCCCCCCCCCTTTCTCCAACACACAGGTGGCGCGCAGGTGGGGCAAGAGGAAAAACAAGCCCAAGATGAACTACGAGAAACTCAGTCGAGGCCTGCGCTACTACTATGACAAGAACATCATCCACAAGACGTCGGGGAAGCGCTACGTGTACCGCTTCGTTTGTGACTTGAAAAGCCTGCTTGGCTACACGCCCGAGGAGCTGCACGCCATGTTGGATGTTAAGCCCGACAACGACGAGTGAAAGGAGAACACGCACGGCGAACAGAACTCTTGACAAACAGGGACCAGAGAAGTATTGCTCACCAATCCCCCTTCCCCCAGCTCCCTCGTGCAGAACGTGTCCAGTATCGTCCAATCACATTCTGTCTTAACACCTGTTTGTGGTTTAAAGAAAAAAAACTACTTTTTTTTTATCTGAGTTCTGCTCAGACTTTTAAAAAAGAGAAGGCATCAAGAAACAATGTGCACCAAAGTTTTCATATTCCGTTGTGTCAAGAGATGGTGTGTGTCTGATTTTATGTCTTTGCACCTCTGTGGTTGAGGGTTAGAAATCTGTACTGGTGCAGAATAGCACTGCAGTGCAGCTAGCATCTCACCCAGGTAGCAAAACGCAGCCAACATGGTGGGTTGGGACTAGGAGAGTGAGATGGTTTAATTCTCGTTGGACACTGCATGGACCGGTCACGTGTTGCCAAAATTGAGAGAAGTTTTGAGAAATTATGTATTATATTAACGTATACACTGTTTTAGCCTTCCTACTCACGGCAGGCAATGGTATGAGTTTTACATACGGACCAAAATATGTGTTGTCTTCATTTCGTGTGTTATTTCAGATCATTTGTTTTGTGCCAGTATTATTTTTTAAGCACAGAAGTTTTTAACCGTTTCTGTTGAGCGTTGTTGCATTGTTTATGTAACTTTCCACATAAATGAAGGTATTCAGACAAGAAATATTTTTTTTTTACCTCCTCACATCTGTCTAGAGAGTTTCTTTCATGTGAGGTGAAAAAAAAGCTGAGATGGTAATGGGATGGTGACAGACTTCTGTCTCGCTCATTCTCCCCTCTAGGCCCCGGAGAGCGTTAACTTTACTCAAACCGAGAGAGGGGTTGTTGACATAACTGAAAGTGGCCGTTGCTTTTCAGCGGTGACTGCCAGCGCTCGCACTCATACAGACGCCTGCCACTTCGCAGCAAACGAGTATAGCTATAACTCATCGAGACACTGCAGATGTGCACACTCAACTGCCAGTCGCACTATTACAGCCAAGCGTGCCCTTTTGTCACAAGAGTGCAGAAGACATCAGTCATAATGATCACTGCGTTTTGCCTGACTTTGTTTTCGTCTGCATTGCCTCAAAGTAGCAGACGGTATTTGATATGCCATTCTCAGAGCTAATATTGGCCTAATACATGTTGAGAGATAAATGTAAATGTGACTGGGTGGGTGATATGAGTAGAGTCACTTAAGGAAGAAAATGATCTATGACAAAGAAAATGAAAGAAAGAGAGAGAGAGAGATGGAGAAATTGCAAGCTAAAGAGAGAGATTCCACAAATGAGAGAAAACTGAATGGAAACCTTGACTATACATCTGAGTTATTGCCTTTGCAAAGTATAGGAATGTAAGTTGAAAAGTCCTGAATAGTTGTTTGGTATTGAGAATGTGGTAGCATTGGCAAGTGAAAGGAATCATGGCTATGGGAAAAGATTTGGAGAATAATGCAGTACTGAAATAGTTTATGTCAGAAAGTCTGATATTGAGATGGCAAACGTTGTTATGGTGGCTCCTGTTAATCTTTGTCATACTGCAGTGAGTAAATGATTGGTACATTTTACAAAAGGCTTCTGCTAATGCACTGGGAACAAGTCAAAATGCACAGTTTCTCTTTTGGCTTCTAGTTTCTCTCAACTCTTTCCGTCACAGTCAGAGACACTTTTATTGGACAAAGGAGGGCAATAGAAGCAGTGGCAGCTCACAGGCATTAAAATGTTTTCAGTTCTCCTTTCTGTTGTTGAGAAGTCATATGTAACTTCAAGTATGGTCTGTATTGTGTGTAATAAAAAAAAAGTCATTGTGACTGCCATCGTGTTCATCACGATGATATATTTTTTTCCACAAAAGAGCTGCCATTTTTGATTGCAGTCCCATGTGGGAAGAATACAGTACACTGGCCTTATGGGGGCAAGCCAAAGTCAAGAAATTTCATCTTAAAAAACAAATGTTATTGTTTACAGTAGCTGAATGTTACCAATCCTGATTAGAATAGCTTTCCAAATTGTCTGTTTGTACAGATTGCATTTCATAACCCGTTATTAAAATGTCTAGATGAAACAAATAAACAATACACAAAGCAGAAATAATAACCAAACCCTTGTGAGGTCTGACCACATAAAGCGGCAGGCTCATCTTCCCTGTCGGAGAACGGAGGCCAAGGGACTAACTGCGCTGTGTTTTCCTTGTCCATTCCACAGCGTCCTATTGTATGTTTCACATAGAGCTCGGACCACCCTCCACTGTGGAATTAAAGATCCTTGTCGTTCCTCTTGTAAGATTCATGATGCGTAGACAATATCATCCTATCCCTATGTTTGCATTACTTTTCAAAGTTAATGGTATGAGATTCAGGTTTTTTTATTTTTTTTTATTTGATGTATTCTGTTGTGTAGTTGAAGTTTTATGACAGGGAAGACTGGTGAAGCTCTGGTGAAGAATTGTTCTCATTCAGCCGGTTACAGTGTTGAGCGGTTTGTTGTTTGTTTTGTTTTGTTTGTCAAAGTAGCCTCCTTTAAATGTCAGCATATGCGTCTGTAACGTAAAAAGAAATAACAATAACGGTGACGTTTTGGCAAAATCTACATACAAGAGTACTTCAAAATAGAAGTATATAACAGATAAGGAAAGCATTTTTTTCTGTCTATGTTTCTTTTTTTGTATATTTTATAGTGTTTCTGTATTTTTTTTGTTCAATGGAAATTTTAATGTATTTTAGTTCACAAACATTTGAATATTTTTCAATAATTTATATTTTATAACTTTGAAATATGAGATGCAGACAGCTGGTGCTTTCATGGGAAATTAAGGTAGCACAGGACAAAATGTAGCGATTTTCTTTTTCCTTTTTTATACAAAAAATATATGAAATTTGAGGACCTGTCTGCTTATATACAGTTGTGTAAAGAGAAAAAATGGCTGATGCTGGCCCATCATTATGTTCTGCTGGAAAGTTTTATAAACTGTAGCTTCTATTTCTTATTGTACTTCAAATTGTTACGTTATAAAATATATGTGAAAAAAAGTACATTTGTGATTGCCTCTTTTATTGCTAATTGACACTCCCATTCCTTAAACACAACACACTACAGGTGCATGGGCTACAATATAATGCTGTAACTGATAGGGTCTACAAGTTTCTATTGCCATTTTGAATTGGGTGACAAGGCCTTTTCTAAACAAAGAGCGCTACAGAAAGAGCATAGTACCTGAGTCACCTGATAGACTCCCATATCTAAACCATATCCATGAATTATAACTAGAAGAGCAGAGCAGCTCAGGACAGGTCTGGATTTGATACACTGCAGGAACAGAGCCAGGCCTCGGAGGCCAAGTCATCTGGGGTCTTAGCTGCCTGCGACTTTGAAGATGGAATGGGCGGTGCCTTATTTTAGAGGAGGATCAAGAGAGTTTGTGGCATGTCCCTCTGCCTTTTGAGTGTGTCACCTCCACAGTGGCCAGTGACGCCAGAGGGGTACGCAGGCACAGTGGGACCATTCATGTTTGTGGCCCCAGGCTCCTATAAATTCCACATGTCTAAATAAAAACATGCAAGAGCTGTCTCCTTCTCTCCGTCTCCCCCTCACTCACCCACTCTGTCTCTCTTTCTGTCCTGCTTTCGTTTGCCACTGCTACTTTGTCATTCGCATAGTTCTTTGATAGCTCTCTTCCTTTCTCTCCCGCTTTTTTCTTAATTTCTCTGGCCCAGCAGTGGAGCATGGTGGCTCACAGATAACATGTCTCTATATTATTCAACATTTATGAAACAAAAGCAGGACAGCTGTCTCATTCACCTAACCAAAAGAACACAGATATCATACAGAGGCCCAGACACATTCACCATAACACAGGGTGCGTTCTAACTTATGGCATAACGTTTAGAAACAAAGGTCACACTCTGTACGATAAAAGTTAACCAATTTGTAAAACCTTTAACCTTAGCCTACATCAACTGCATATCAAAGTCTTGACAATATTTTAGCAGGAAGGATTCAAACAAATCATAGCGGTGAGGTTGTTTCACACCCAACCCTTCATATGTAATGTCGCACATCAAGGAGAGCCCCAAAAAAATACATAGGTAAAATATTTGAACATGGGTATTTCAGAGGGTTTTTTTCTTTTCATCTCAGCCAAAAAAATGTTAAAAGAACGAAAGTTTCCATCCTTGCGGGGGGTAGAAAAAAATGTATGAAAGAAGAGGCGTGTCACACCTGGTAGACGGATATGTAAGACAGGCGATGTCTGTCAACTCTGTCGTTCACTGTTTAAAACACTTGCTGCTGGAGAACTCCTCACATAACAGACTTCGGTCTAAATATTTATTCATAACGCCTGTTCTGGTCTCTCTCTCTCTCTCTCTCTCTCTGACTGTCTGTCAGTCTGTCTGACTGTCTGTGTCTTTCGCCCACTCAGCCAGTCTCCCTTATCCTCTCGCTCATTTCTCTCTCAGTGACTCATTCATTTGTCTTCCAATAAACACATGTACAAAAGTGTGTCCTAAATATAACTGAGCATAAATGCCATACTCAGAATATACCAATAGAAAGAAAAATAAAACCATCTCAACGTCTAGAACAGCCCAATAAATTAACCTTTAGCGCCCTGGTTCAGCTTAGATAGCACAAGAGGCCTCATGACGCATGTAGGTTCTGCTCAGTAATTCCATTACGCCAGAAATGGTGAAATATGACCCAGGGTAACCCTTTGGCCCATCGGCAGATATATTACAGTGGGGTTGCTATTTTGGTCGTTTTGTTCTCTGTGCCTGGGTCTGGTTCGGGTCAGTGACGAGTGTAAGCGTGAGGATGGCTGGAGCCTTGGGGAGATCATAAACGCTTCAGATTTACCCATAGGATCGGCCGTGTCTGAGGCTGCACTGGGGATCTCATCAGGCTAACCCAACTCAGATGCGAGTGATTTTCAACGTGACCGTACTCGTAGCCATACCCCAGCTTGATATCCCCTTGTTGTTGTGCGCACAGAACAGTGAAATATGTTCTTTCGTTTGATTATTTATTTTTTTTGACAGTGAAATTAAATACATTTAAAAGATGAACAAACGTTGCCTCACAAAAGCTCTGGGAGCGTGATATTTCATCCATTGTCACGACGGAGTGGCAGAGTGCACTTAATATTCCGCCATTGTTTTCTTCTTTCTCTCCTCCGTCAGTGGCTCAGATGAGAGCAAGGGCGTCTTTGACCCAGATGTCGGCCCAGGTGGCGGCTGCATTATGCAGGAGTTATAAGGGTCAGAGCCGCTGCCTGCAAAGTTTGGGCGGCCATTTGCATTTTTATTACGCTTGTCCCATCCCTCCATAATATGTCATTGACTCCTGGAGGCACCTGTGGTGCCCCCCCCCCCCTCCCCCCGTGCCACTCTTGCCCGGGGAGAGAGCACCTTCGGCAGGCCGCCAGGGGTATTCATGAGGGCCCCCCTGGGGTCTGCGGCACCTGGCATTCTGGAGTGGAAAATGGAAAAAAGGGCTTGAGATGGTAATGTGGACTTTCCATCAGGAACGTGTGATTGATTCTTGTTAGGAGGGTTGACAGCTCATAAGCACTGGCTTTGCCCATGGAGACAATGGCTCTGTGTGGATGGAAGGGGGAGTTGGTGTGAGTGGGTCAATGCCATTGGAAGGGGTGCAAAAGGGTTGTGGAAGGAGTGAAAGATCTCCTCTTTACTCATTGCAAAACTCTGACATTTCACTCTGTCATTCAGATGAGGTAAACAGAGAGAAGAAGAAGAGCTGAATAATTTTCCACAGAGATGACTGATTCCCCCTCCCTCAGCTTTGGTTAGAAAGAGCTACATTGGTGACTGAAAGTCTGGGCCAAAGTCAATTGTGCCAACATAAAACATTTAGTTTACCCTATTTATGAGAGTAGGGAATTTATGTATGTAAACTCTATTTCCTGGCCCATGACTCCGTGCTCTAGATTTTATAGGTCCTGGAACATGTCTTAGGGACTGAATGTGGTCCCATGTAAGTGCCGCTGTGTTTGTACAAGTGCATAGCGTGCAAGTGTGTGTGCGCAAGGCATGTGTGCAAGTGTGTTTCTGTGTGTGTGTGTGTGTGTGTGTGTCTCTGTATATGCAGCTGGATTAGTGGAGATTTTGGTCCATGTCCAGTTGCTGGATGGAGTGTTTTCACTTCTCTTTTACTGCAGGTCGGCTGGGATTCAACAATGTTCCCAGGACATCTGCTTCCAGCGCCCACGCCGGAACCATTGTCCAATCAGAGGACCTCTACCAGCCCTGTGGCCAAAGAGTCTCGCACTCTGATTGGACAGCAGAGACAGGGCCCAGAAAAAGAAGGCTCAGGCCTGAGAATTTTCCCAAACACTTACCCCCACCCCACCCCAACCTCCATACACACGCACACACACACACACGCACACACACACACACACACACACACACACACACACACACACACACACACACACACTCTCTCGCTGCCTTTTCTGTCTGCAACATCTGCTTCAAATCAGAGCACCTCCTGAGAACAGACTGCCCCCCCCCCCCCCCCCCCCTCCCCCTTCCAGCGACCCACTTCTCGGCCTCCTTCATCACAGCAATCCGGTCGGGATTTGCGGGCATGGTCCCCCGCCGGTTGCAACTGGACATTTAGATCTTTATGTGATGTTTTATGAAGAAAAAGGGGGCTCCGCCGTGCTCTGGGGGGGGGGTTGGGATTTCTTAAATGCTGAAATATTACCCATAAACAGCACTGCAGGGGACGAACAATGAGGAGAGTAGGTGTGAGAATATCCGTGGGAGGAGTACACTGATGCCTCGATAGATGGGTGGGTGGGTGGATGGATGGATGAATGGCTGTATGGGTGGGTGGTTGTTTGTGTATATATCATAACATATATCGGTAAAAGAAAAAATAAATGAATGTATGTATGATGAGAGGGAGAGTGATATAGACGGAAAGAGGAAGAGAGAGACAGAGAGGGGGAGAGAGACTATCATCAGGGTATGAGAAAATATGTTGATGTTAGGGATGATGATGTAGATGGGGCGAGAGTAAATGTTTTACAGTGAATGTAAACAAACCAAGAGAGGGTCCGGGGCCCGGTTCAGACGAAGGGGTTGAGGACACGGTCCACAGCAGGACCACTGAAGCACTGCTCTCAGTCAGCACCCACTCCCACGCCATCCGTGAGAAAACAGGGCCAGGGGTTAAGCCTCCATCCCCATCAACAGCTTCCTCTCCACTACTCCTCTCTCATCTTTCCTCTTCTCTCCTCTCCTCTCCTCTTATCTTCTCTCCTTTCCTCTTCTCTTCTCTCCTTTCTGCTCCTTACCTCTTCTCTCCTCTCACCTTTCCACTCCTCACCTCTTCTTTCTTCATCTCGTTCCTTCTCGTGCCCCTCGTGTCCCAAAAGGAGCTTAGTCCAAGGATCCTCCTACCATGGCCAAGCTGCTCTACTTGTGTGTGGTCGCTGTTGCAAGTGCGGCTTTCAACTCCACTCTGTCAATAAACTCCCAAAACCCGCTACTAACAACGGGCACTTTTCCATAAATATTCAGAATTAAGCTGGGTGAATCACTGCAGGCAAAGACAAACACACAAGTGCAGGAATTCTTGATTGAAGTCTCATTGCCCCCAACACATGGCTGAAGGCTGTTATGTAAGTATGCTGCTCATTAGTATGCTTCTAAGAGTGAGATGAAAAACTATCAATGTTTGTCTGAGGGCATACCAAGCAAATCTAACAGTTTCAAAATCATAACTCCACCTTTTATGTACATGTATTGTAATGTTGGAAATATTTTATCATATATTATCAGAGTTCAAACTTCTCTCAAAAATAGTAATTGGGACATTGTGGGATGTAAGTGAAATGGAGACGGTATTCTAACTGGTAGAGTAAATGCCATTCGATTCACTTCCTTCTGACCTCTGCCCCTTAACACTCCAACGTGTTTGAAGCCAACCTGTTAGCACTAGCTTGATTTACTGCGCTGAAGAGCCGGCTGTTTTCCTGGTTAATCTTCTCTATGCCCAGAACATAAATCTGCGCTGGAAGACTTGCATGAATGTTAACCATGCTAGACCTCTAGACAGATATCTCGCTGAAGTTGGTAGTATTTTGTACTTTCTTTCTACTAGACATGCTTCTGTATGCTCTTGTCTGCCAGTGGTGATTTTCAAGGCCGAGGAAGGATCCTTTTCAATGATGCCTAGCCTCTAAAGGACCTATCCTATCAATGAGGTATCCTTGAATTTGAGAGAAGCGCAGTTACTCGAAAGCCACAAAGAGGAACATGAACAGCCCTACTTTTTGCGTGGTTGAGGTTATTGCTGTCCACTAAAAGTTATATTTATTCAAGAAGTGGAGCAGTTTGTACACTTTGGCAATTTCATTCTAATTGATAAACCTGGCTTGGATGTAAAGAGACTAAGCCACTGCAATCATTCATTTAGACTTAAAGTAGATGTGACAGTTTCAAATTTTGGTTTTCAGTTATTTTGGATAGTAAGCATGGCCTTTTAAATCTTGCCTGTTATTTTTGTTCTTACGGAAGCTAACTAAATGCAGATTCTGTCAGATTCTCAAAGCACCATGCAGTCTGGGTTAGACCTTTTACTGTGCTGTGGCAGATGTGCTAGATTCAGGGAGCAGGTGTCGTGGTGTGACATGACCCTCCAGTTCTACCGTCCACAGCCGAACACATCCACGTAGGTTTTGGCCACCGACATGCTAACCTACTTATAGAAAACAAAGTGTGCTTTGCGAGAAAAATGAAGGACATGAACAAGAAAGAGAGAGCGAGAGAGAGAGAGTGAGACTGAGAGAAAGAAAAGGGGAAAAATGGAAAGAAAATTGCGGAGCTCTTGACATTCCTGCTCTCCATGAAGACTCACTTGGCCAAAGGAGACTTTGGATCCATCAGAGTTTTTCCATCCCGATGGAAGACCTGGCCTCCGTGCTACAGTGAAACTCTGTGAAAATGGATTTGCATTTGTGGCCACCATGTCACAAACCACAACAACTGAGACGATAATGTCATTCTGAAATGACCCAAACTTTATCTAGAAATTATGTTTTGACATTTTTATTTTAGTAAATTCTTTGAAACATGGATTGTGGAGAACATTTCTGTTGAGAATTGCATCCATGTGTGAAGTGTCTATGTCTCTGTGTTCCAGGGTTAGTATAGGTCCCATGTTAGTTCAGGTTATTATGTGTAATATGTTCAGTATAGCTCATGTAGGTATGTTTATCTGTTTAGTATCTGTTTAGTATGTGTATTTATGTTTAGTATCTATATTGTATATTTATTGTTTATCTAGTAGGTCTATTACTCTGTCTTTTCATATGTTTATCTAATGTTCAGTACTTATTGTTAAGTTATGTTATATCACGTTGGAGTACTTGTATGTTTATATGTTATGTTATGTCTTGTTATGTTATGGTAGTGTGGTATGGTGTCCTGTCCTAAGAATTTCAGTGTCCAGTCCGACTCTGTTGTTCTGTGTATCTGACAATAAAAGACTTGACTTGACCATGTTAGGCATTTGATCACATCTCATTAAATAAAGCGGCATTGTAGCATTTTGGTCTAAAACTGGTCTGCTAACGAATGAAAAAACTTTGCAAACACCACAACTAGCCCAGTTGGCACTGCTTGTTAACATGCTAACTGGCATCTTTTGGGGATATTGTTAGCGATGTTGTGCTATGAAGGCTTCTTACATTTTTCGCATGGTGTTCTGACCCGAACCACAGAACTACAAAGTATGCAGTGAAGTTACTTTTACAATACTCAGATTGCAACTCATCCTTCAAATCAGAGGCTAGCCCTGTGTACTGTCCCTTATGGAAATGTCTGGCTTCTAAGAGGTTAAAGCTTTGTGGGAAAGGGCAGAGAGCTCTCAGCATAGCGCAGCAGCATGAGCAAACTTGTCCTCTTGTGCTAGCATGTGTAAAAGTCTCCCATCAGCTGAAAGCCATAAGATCTCTAGATCACACATAAGAAAAACATTGAGGCTTGAAGAGGCTACCGACTGGTTCACTGGCTGGCTGGCTGGTAGTGCCAAGAAAATAACTGAATTTCTTCACAATTTCTTCATCTATGTGTCACAATTGTAAAATGACTCCTCCAGCAACACAAAAGTGCCTCACAACAGAGACTCACGAAATTACAACTTTGATATAAAAAACATTGCAACACAAAAGATATTTTCAAATGTTTCAGAAACACACTGAGAACAATCTGGATCTGGAAACTTCATAATAACAGTCCTTTTTTTTTTAGCTAAAATGAACATAAACAAACATATTCTGTGCATCTGAATCACATGTTTTAGAAACGTATTCAAGCTCTATCTCAAACAATGTGAAAAGAGCACTGAGTTTGACACCTGTTGCTCCGCTGGCTGAAAGCTGTGTTCATGTCTGTTGGAAATGGTTCATGAAGGGATAGATATTCGACAGGGGAGAGTATGGTTTCAGTCAAGGCAGACCAGGAAATGCACGTCTCTTTGATAAGGATCTCTCATTTGGTCCTGTTTCCTATCTCACTGGCAGAAAACAGTTGCTGGAGTTTTGATTATAGAAAGGGAGGTTCTGTGTAGAGTTACCATGTCCTGAAGTTTCAAATAAGGCATTATTTCTGTTCCATAAGCACAAATGTAGACCTGCCAGAGCTCTAAGAGTCCATTTGATCTGGTCCTGCATTCAAACTAGCCCCACCATTCAGGCTTAATCTACGGAACTATGACATACTCCGAGTTCTCAATGACACAACTGAATCAACGTTCTTAGAACTCACAGGGAATCTAGACCAGATGTTCCTCTATGCCGTGGGAGCCGATAATCATGTATTCAGCGCGCTGACCAAAGCAGTCAGTAGGGATTTTTTTTATTGAGTGTATGACTAAGCCATGTGGACACATCAGCCCCCTCTCTCTCCTTCTCTCTATGTATGTGTGTGTGAAACAGAGTGAAGTCATGCAGTGACGTGCTTACAGGACTTACTCCAGGTCCTACGCGGGCCACCCCCACAGCATATCTCTCGACCCCACCCCCCCTCCCTAAACAATCCCACAGATCCCAGGGAGAGAAAGTGAGAGAGAGAGTGAAAGAGAGAAAGAGGGATACAGAGACAGAGAGAGGCGGAAGCGGAGAAGCAGTGCTGGGGTGTTAGCGTCCTAGCGTGCGTGGCTCTGGCAGTGTATACAGTGAGTATGTGGTGAGTCAGGGCTGATGCAGGACAGAGGCTGGACCCTCTGTGCCAGCTGGGCACCTCCCCACTGACTCAAGGAGACCAGTTCCAATGAAGGACCTGCAGGCAAACAGATGCAGTTTAGTACATACAAACACTTGCACACTCAAGAGACGTAAAGAAGCTGGTGATATAGAAATGGGCCTGGAGGAAAATCACACAAAAACCATACAAAGCCATGACAAATCATTCTATACATTTCTCTTTCTGTATGGGCGGGTAAGCTTGTGAATATGTGTAGATTAGTTTAAGGCGTCTACAGGTGCTAATTATTCTTTAACACCCAGAGATGGATAACTTGTTCGGCAATTCAAATAAATAGTGTTTTACTGACTATTGTTATTTATACACTGTTATTTATACAACTCATCTGGATGAATCGCCTTTTGACATTCATACTTGTTACTTTAAGTTTGAGTCAATTGTCTGTGGCATAGTACCTGTCACTTGTTTGACCAAGGTCCTCTCAGTGTGTGTGTGTGTGTGTGTGTGTGTGTGTGTGTGTGTGTGTTTGTCTACAGCCTGCAGTAAAAGACCTGACAAAATTGTCCTCTCAATGTGTGTATGTGTGTGTCTACAGCCCACAGTACAAGACCTAACAAAGGTCCTCTCAATGTCTGTATGACAGTGTGTGTGTGTATGTTTGTTTGTGTTACATTTCCATCAATGATGAGACACAGAGGTGTGGAGGCCGCAGGACACTGGCAAACCTTTAGCCCTCATATCGTTCCACAGGTGGAAGGTGCAGGTCTGTATACTACTCAGAACCCCCTCCCCCACTGGTTCATCTGCTGCAGCAGCCTGTTGGTGGGCTCTAGAGTGATGCCAGCCTGGGTGGAGGTGGAGGAAGGGAGCCCTTACTCAACTCGGTGGGCTGTAGACATAACAATGAGCCCTGGCTTTTATCAGTTTAACATGGAGCCCTACAGATTACCTATGAAGTCAACCTCCCTGGTCTCTGGAACATTGCATAACATACATATAATGATAAGGAGGGCAGCGATTGTGGTTTGAGCTAAAATGCCCGAGAGAGACTGAAAGTTCATATATTATATAACTATAGCTGGTCTACTTGACGTATGGCATATGCGCTAAAGTAAATGTACTAAGCAAGGAATGAAGGTAAAGAAGATGAAAAAAGAGAACACGAGAGAAAAAAGACCTTGAGAATGTTCGTCTTGCCGTTGACACTACCACAAACTCTCTGACATATAAAAGTCAAAAGTTTATTGTTTTAACAAGGGAGCATTCTTTCAAGGCAGTCACATTTTCACCCCCTGCAGCGTTCAAGTCCAAACACCTACCTACTACTTGAATGACAGTTTAAGCTCCCTCTCTGCGCCCCTTTGCGGTGAAACAACAAGCCGTGTTCAGTGCACGTGAAAACACTGGGCTATCTTTACCAGTCTGGCCAGGCCCTGCCACAGCCCACCGCTGCGCTCAGCCAGGTCTCCTCCCAGCGTCCGTCTATGGCTCTCTCCTGGGCCGTGGCTGGGAAACACCAGGGCTTCACGTTCTCACATCCCAAACAAAAGCAGCAGCGGCAGCAGCAGCAGTAGTGCAACTGTGCAGATGTGTGCAAGTATGGGTGTTCGTGTGGACCTACAAAAGAAGACCACAGCTGCTGAGAGAGTGAGAGAGTCCCCTCGGTCAGACTGACCACATGTGAAGTAGACCGGGGGAGACAAGTACCGAGGGAAAGTGTGTAGGTGTTGGTAAACTTATACCAACTGGCAAGGCCCACTGCAAGTCAGCGATAAATGTACTGAACATGGCTTTTTTGAGCCCCGACACCATGTGCAGTAAAGGGTGAAGTGAAGAAAAGCAAAGCGAGTCTGTGTAAACTAATGTAAAGTGGAGTAAAGTCAAATAAACAAATGTATGAAGTAAAGTATGGTATGGACAGTACTTTGCTAAAAAATAAAATTGTATGCAAATCATTCTTTTAATTTCTTCCATAAAAAGGAGTGAAAAAACTTCCCTTAAAATAGTGCATCTATATTTACTCAGGGTGCATGACTTTTTTCTCTCCTCTTAAAAAAAAGAGGCACAGCTCTTTGACAAAAGCCCTGACGAACAACAGACTTGCAAACCACAGCCCAAAATGCGATAGAACACCTTCGCCTCCGCCCCCCCTCCCCCCCACACATACACACGCTGTAAGCAAACATGTGCAAACGAGTGGGTGGCAGCTGGCAAGATAAGAACAGAGAGTGAGAGAGAGACGGAGAGGACAGAAAGACGTCTGTGTTCAGGTCAATGACCCAGCAGCCATTCTCCAGCCTGTGCGAGGCCTCAGACAAAGGCCAGTGTGAGCGGTGAGGCAAACCCTGGGAGGGAGATGGCCAGAGGAAGCCCGGAGCGCTGATCCGATGCTCTGTCTGCACCTTCCCTTTCAGCTGCGATAGCACTTTCACAATCTCTCCTCTGCAAAGTGGTGCATCGACAGGAAACCACCTTTATCAGGAGCACATATGCGCCCCAGAAGACATCACTCAGTACTATCTTCCCCCAGAGATGAACTAAAAAAAAAGACTACACTACACAACACAACACAGCACAGCAACAGCTTAGCTCCAAGAGTTTTTGTTGTTGTCTCTGACATTGGTTTATGGCTTCAGGAAAGTTCAAAATGCTTAGAGGATTTTAACTCCATGTTTTAAAACTGTGTACCCTGCTTATCAGGTGTGATTGAAGAAAAGCAGCAAGCTACTGGGGTGCAGAGCACTCTGGGTTAACCACAGAGCATGCTGAAGTTTCGCTCTGAGGTTTCTTTTTTTGTAACATCCCACGAAAGGTGTGGAAAAAAACAGAGCTGAGACACCAGTGCAGCACTTTGAGGCGTCAGTGCTCTGTGCTTCTGAGATCAGAGCCTCCGTTTCCCAGTACTGAGCATTGCCGTATCAATGTGAACATAAACAGTGGTTGCCATGGGTATTCCCATGGTGACACGATGCAGTGTTTTTGAAATGCGAGCTCCCGTGTTGCCTTGTGATGCCCTTGACAAATCCCTCAATGAGCAACAACAGGGACTCAAATGTGCCCCATGCATAAAACAACCAGTCAATGCATAACAGGTCCCACCAATTATCCAATCAGTGCACGGGAATGTGTTTCTGTGCTCCGCATGCATTAGTGATAAGTATGGACATGCCAAGGACCAGCTCTCACAGCGGCCCACGGTAACCAGCTCCGCGCAACTCTGGGGAAACATCTGGTGCCCATTGGATGCAGTGAGAGTGCAGGTGGGACGTACCAGGGCCTGCAGGTCTCACCAGAAAACTATTCCCAAAATGCATCAGAGCCCACTTACTCACTGATTCACTGAACACCCACACACACGTTTCACAGCGTTTCTGGCCTTGTGAAGTCTAATGGGGTTGTGACGAGCTGCATGAAGTGAATGAAGTGCCATTAAAAAAGACACAAATAGCGGCTGAGGGAGGGAAGTCTTGAGAGAACAAAGGGTGAGCCTTTTGGGTGCCTGAAAGAGAAATACTCATTTAGGTGATACAAATGATAAACACAGGACGACTCAATAATACGAAGGTCTTGTTTGGCATCTTTTTCTGTTTTGGTATTCAGAGTAATCATATGATCACTTAGTCATTTATTCACCCTGTAGAACCGGACATGAGAGGATATGTTAAACGCACAACCACAGCGGAGGTGGGAGACAGAAGACAACTCCCCAGAGGCTGTGGCTGTGAGTTTATAAATGTACCTCCTGCTCCCCGGTCAGAGATATAATAACGCGGAGCATCTGTGAGCGACAGCAGCCGGTTGGGGAGAGTCCAGGACCAGGGCGCGTTTAGCCGCGGACGTGCTTTTCATTTACCTAAACACGTAAAAAGGAATGATTTATTGATTCCACCATTTGGCTTCTCGGCTCCACGGAAGGATTAATCAGGTGTCAGGCAGACTGCGAGCCAGACGAGGGGGAGGGGGGAAGGGTGGGGGTGTGGAGGGGTGGCACAAGTCAAATTGGAAACACATCCTTTTGACGTGTCCAATCTGAATCCCCGTGTCTTATCTGTTGGAGCCAAAGACGAGGAGGAAGAAGACGAGGAGGAGGAGGAGGAGAAGGAGGAGGCAGATGTTGGCCGCCTCGCGAATGTGTTAGGATGAGGTGGTGGGGGAGAGGGGTCAGACGCTCCAGCCGAGATGAGCGTGGCAGAGACGGGCCAGCCCTGGCCAACCCACCGGTTGCCCCGGCCAGCCCATCCCCGCACTTCTGCAGGCTTTGATGTGAGACTGCAGAGCTTTAGCCACGCTCGGCCACCGAAGCTCTATTTTTATCAGATGCGAGGTGGGATTGGATCCAGATGGGCCACCTGATTAAACTCCACTGTGTGTGAAGTGTGTGTGTGTGTGTGTGTGTGTGTGTTTGTGTGTGTGTGTGTGCATGTGTGTGTTTGTGTGTGGGTGCGTGTGTGGGTGCGTTTGTGGGTGGGAGGGCTGGGGGGGCTGGGGAGGTGAAGTTTCCTACTCCTGCAGTTAACCCTTTCAGGGACCTAGCAGAGCGAGGAATGACCTGTGAACTAGAATACAAAGGTACAGGATATTCTAGGTCACGGAAAATTAAGTTTTTGCTCTAAACTTTGTGTAATGCATGGAAATTATTATCTCTGCACAAAATATATTATCTTACTCTCGGAAGAAAATTATCTCATGCTCAAAAGATAATATCACCGCCACCTCCCAACCCCACCCACACTAACAAACTCAAAGATAAATGACACCCTCACCACTAGCAGCTTGCTCTGAGCACAGTACTTTTTCCACGCTGTACAAACGCCAACATGCCCTCATAGCGTGAATGAGTGAGGTAAGGTCAATGAGTGTAGGTACGGACTCCCTGTGCAGGTCACCAGGCTCCACTGGCTCAGATGCAAGAGCACCGGGCCGGGCCGACAGGAAGCCTGCAGGATGCACCTTATTAGGCCTCCACTTCCTCCAACTTTGAAGCATCGTGAGGTTATGAATGTGAGGCAAGCTGCCATGCAGATCGGACGGATTTCCTCTCCCTTGAAGGATTCAGCTGAATCTTCCCTTTTAAAAACAGTCAAAAAAGAGAATCCAAAAAAAGTGAGAGAGAAAGAAATGATAGAAAGGATAAAAAATGATTGAGAGAAAGAGAGAGCGAGAGAGGTGAATAAAAGAACCATCTGTTGGGCATATACCCAACTCAAGCCAAGCAGTCTGGAGGCAATCAATCCATGGCAGAGCTATAAATACTCGCTCCATAAGTCATGCGATAAAGAGGAGGATATTAAAATTATCCCACGACTTAAAGGCCTGTATATCAACCAGCTACCAGAGGACGTCCATGAGACAAAAATACTGATTATTTATGGTTAAAACCATGCAGCTGATCTCGAGGAGCAGTTTTTATCTGCGATATGCAGACTTCTGAAAAAGTCTGAGTCTGTAAGTAGCACAAGCACAAGGGTGGCTGAGGTAGTACATCCTTTTGGGATGCATTAATCTGAGGCGGATGCATTTGGTTATTCACATGTAAATGACTTGACACGTCTCAGCGCAGGTGTGAATTTATTTTAGATCACCTAATCAAATGGGACAGGTCATGCATTCCCTGCAGCACTCACACTTCCTCTTTCATCGCTTATGTACTCTTTTGCTACTGATTTCTTCTTAAAGTTGTCTTTTCCTTATGGGGTAGGGCAGTGGCGAGGACAAGGAGTGAAAGTGGCAAAGTCCACCCGCACCACCACCACAAAGTAAGAGACGGAGGACAGGCGAGGGGCCATCTGGGCCTCTCTGAGTGTGGGCGTCTGCACAGAGATGAGGTAGAAATGAAACTCTCTCTCTCCTTCTCTTTGTTTCTCTCTCTTTCTATTTCTCTTTGTTCCTCTCTCTTTCTCGGTCTTTCTCCATCCCCTCAGAGGCACACATACTTAGTGCACATATGCAAATGTGCACATGCACGTATGCTCACCCACAGAACACAACCCACACACAACCCACACACGCACACAGACACACACACACACACACACACACACACACACACACACACACGCATACACACACCCGCAAAAATGCACACGAACATACATACACACACGCACACACGCACGCACCCATGCACGCACACACGCATACGCATATGCACACACAAACACGCACACACACACACACAAACACACGCATACACACAGACACACAGACACACAGACACACACACAAAACCCACCTGAACACCCCACCTCCTCTTCACGACCACCCTCGACACATGCACTCAATTTGTCACAAAATATATGACACAATGGAACTCAGATGCTGCACAGCTCTGCAACCATGCAATGATGTCATACTCGATATGCACTCCATTCTCGCCTGCGCCTCGCCTGCAGGTTGCGGCTTCATGTGACATGAAACTAACTAGGGACTATTTACCTAAAGAAAAGAATATTCATGGCATTCAATGGGTAAGCTAATGACGTGCTTTTGAATGCATTATTGGGCCATTGCAAGTGAATTTGAAATGTGCATTCAAATGATAGTATAGAAACTGGTGAGAACATTCTCTCTACGACAAACTCCCTCTTTCTTCTCCTAACCCAAGATGCACAACACAAAATGCTACTCAGCTTTTTGCTTGGCATTTGTTTCGTGTTTGTGGCATTTGTATGTGGTTTCTGCAGTCAGTGCAGAACATGGAAATGAAACACTTTAACTCATGAAATGGCTGGTTGGTACCATATTCAATCCCTCGTCTGAAGAAATACACTGAATTTCATTTTGTGATTCAGTCTGTCATCACCTCTGTCTCATACTCTTCTCACAAGTGTGTTTCTTTTCAGTGGTCGAATGACGCACCCCTGGTTATGAGAGCGTCTGGTGTGAACTTTTTTGAGATGCTTAACATCTTTCTTATCTCATTCTCTTCATGTTGTCAGTGTCAGTGCGTGATGTTTATAAATAAGCACCTGGCAAATCTCAGAAATGTGTTTTTGGTAATGGGTGTGGAAATATGAAGATAATAGCGGTGGATTCCACTTAAAGTTTAGCACAAAAGACCTGCGGGCTGTGTTCCTTCATTTGTCTTCCTGTTAGCGCTCAGGATCGTGCAGAAGAGGGTATAAAGCACGTAATGAGATCACAACAATACTGGCTCTCGATGTGTGTTCCGCTTCCAGAGTCCTGGTGAATGTGCACAGCTCTGGCTTCCAACCAAAGCGCGAGTCGAACGGAGACAAAGAGTCAAACAAGACGGCTAGCTGAGTGTGGTCCGTCACGTAGGCTGCCAGTCCTTCAGGGGGAGCTGTACCTGCACCATCCAAACACCCTCTTTCTTACATAAATCACAATTAAACAAAGCACATAGTGCTCCATCCTACACATTAAGCCTGAAGGAAGAAAATAACATGGCTGAGTCTGGGAGATTAGCTTTTCTTTGAAGACTCAGCATCTCACCAATCACAAAGACTAAGAGATACATGTTGTGGAATAGGATTTTGTCAGGACAGCCTTCTCGTTGGTGAACATGTGTTTTGTAGCTTAAACAGAACTGTCAGCTTCCTAATCGACATCTTTGTGGTCAGTGGGTTGTTTAGTCTTTGTAGCTAAGGTGCCAACAGTGTGAACAGCGTCAGCTGGAACAGAGAGCTAAGCAGCAGGTCAGG
>NC_137928.1:18723619-18763619 GCF_963457725.1 Sprattus sprattus | reverse complement strand
TGGCAGATGCCTGGACCCTTCATGGTTCTGTCTAAAATCCTAAAGAATATTTTGTCTTGACCCTTGAACCAGATAAGCAAGTACACACGTAAATCAGTGTACTGGTAAGCGCTTGAAAAGGTGCACCAACACGGACAATTTGACAAACTGAAGTGTCAGCTGCAAGCATTGACACCTTTTGCCTTATCGTGCAAAGATTAGTCAACATGATGACACTGGTGTCTGGTTCTCATGGCAGGGGGGTCCAACTGCAGGCTCAAATGCATCACCTCATGGTAAAGAGCGTGATGACACCCTCACCACACCTCACGACGAGCGTTTCTAAATACATGCTGAACTCGAATCACACAGGAAGGAATCATTTTGAAGAAATTCTAAGGTCAAGGTTCATCATGAAAACTCAACCTGTAGTCTGCTTCGTAAAGAACAAAAAGGAGCAGGTCCTGTTGTGTGAGTGATCACCTCAGCATCTTTGAGAGGAGACCACATTGTCACCACCACCCCACTGTCACCACAAACAGACAGCAAGTAGGACGAACTGGCCTGACAAACCATCGCATGAACAAACTGCAATGGAAACTCAGGCTGAAAAGGTCAGGGGAGTGCTGCTGCTGCTGCATGCCACACACTGCAGTGTGCTGAGAGCGTGTTAAAGAAAAAGAAAAAAGAAACGAGAGAAAAGAAAGACTGAGAGAGAGGAAGAAAAAAAGAAAGAAGGAGAGAAAGAAAGAAGACAAAAAACACCTCAGAGCTTGATACTCTATCAATACACAAACACACGCAGGCGCACGCTCTCTCACACACACACACACACACACACACACACACACACACACACACACACACACACACACGCGCACACAAATAAATAAAAGAAGAAGACAGAAAAAAATCACACCTTCACAGGGAGCCTTTAAACAAATTCTGTGCATCCCAAGGGTGTGCCTACGCAGCGACGCGCCAAACTCATGTTCCCCCTGTGCTCGCAGCCCGCGGGCATATTTTTAGTCCCTCAGAAGGCACAAAGGTAGAGTGACAGAAGCACAGTCTCCCCTGAAGCAGAGCGACCAAAATAAAGGCACCTGTTGCTTAAACCACAATGTTTACTGCAAGGCCAAATTAGAGCGTTACCGTAGCAACGGCAGATTCAATCACCACCCGCAGGCCTGGCCTAGAAAATGAATTTACATCAAAACTCCCGTCTGCCGATCTGTCGATGTTGTTTTTTTTTTCCTTTAAAATGAGGGTGAAGTGAGTTGTTTGAGTGTGCCAGTTCTTTCAAACCGGTAAGTCTAAAATCAGCTTTGTGGGTCGCGTTTCTCTCAAAGGCTGATCTGGGATCTGTCATGACAAACTCAGCCACTTGAAACACTAACAGCAGCACGGTGGAGTCCCTGTCACTGCAGCTTGTATTATGCGAGGGATGCAGATCACCTCGAGGTCAGTCAACTCAAGCTGATGTCCAGATGTCTTAAAACACATAAAGTGTACTGGCCTCTTTAATTTTGTCATAATTTGTGCAAAAACAACAACTACTAAGGGTCAATCCTAATATTTTGTCCTCACGCTCATCCCTAAACAAGAACACATTAACCTTACACTCTGGCTTGTTGCTGTACTGCATATGTTATACATGTATATATGTATTCTAACTTTAAATTCTTACAAACCCTTAGACTCGACTGCCCTAAAATCCCATACTACTGTGGGGAGAGGATCACACTCCTGTTAACTGCCCACTGACCACAGCATACATTTTTTTGACCTCCTGTGAAATAAATATCACAAAACATGTTTTTGTGGACTTATTAAATGGTTTCTGTTTGATAGTACTGTCTGTCATATGGTTAAAAGCCACATACTCACACACTTTTAGTGACCCAGCTGAATGACTGAGGTGAATAAACTCATTGCTGCTTCTGCAAAACATGCGAGTTGACATTTGTGGAACGGACACTGCTAAGTCTCAAAGTGAATTCTGAGATGATCAAAACAGATGTACATGTGTGTGTGTGTGTGTGTGTGTGTGTGTGTGTGTGTGTGTGTGTGTGTGTGTGTTGTGTGTGTGTGAGTGTGTGTGCGTTTGAGTGTGTGTGTGTGTGTGTGTGTGTGCGTTTGAGTGTGTGTGTGTGTGTGTGTGTGTGTGTGTGTGTGTGTGTGTGTGTGTGTGTGTGTGTGTGTGTGTGTGGTTTGTCCACTCCAACACACTCTTGATCTGGCACAGTCTGCCAGATCTACTGTGAGGTATGGGCTCCTCTTGTGGGGACCAGAGGAACTGCACCATGTAAGAAACCAGGAAGCAACAGGTTTTTCAAACCAGTAATGTTGTATGCCAGTAATCACATCAAATGCTTCGAAGTCATTTTCAAAAGTAAATAAGCATTTTTTACACAGCAAAGCTGTTACCAAAAAGGAGACAGTGTTGTTTGTTGAGACAGACACTCCTCAGGTTATATACCACTGTAATGGAAGTTTACAAAAATTAGCATGATATGTATGTGAGTGAAATGTACATTCAATTTTGTAATTGCGTGTTTGTGTGTGTGTGTGTGTGTGTGTGTGTGTGTTGGAGGGTGCTGGGAGTTGAAGTTGTCTTTGTCTGTCAGTTTCTTTCTTTTAAATGAAATCCTAATTGGTTACATATGTGTGCCTTGCAGGAGAAGGGGTACCCCTACTGTGAAAGAGTGTATAGCTGATGGGAGCGAAAGAGTGAGCGGGTGAGAGCAAGAGAGAAACGGAGCAAAGGTTGGTCTGGCTGCTGCTGTGGACTGTTTGTATGTGTGTGTGAAAGAAAATACAAACCCCATGAAAGTCATCAGAGCTGTAAAGTCCTGGGAATTCTGGAGGAGGGAAAGCAAAGGAGGCACAGGGGGTGTGTGGGGTGGGGGCATGAGGATTTCGGGGTGAGGGGCGTGGGGCGTACTTAGCCAGAGGAAAAGTTAGACTCGGGGTCGGGTCTGTGATGGAAACCACACCATACAGTAAACAGCACGCCAACCACTAAGCTAGCTGTTTACAGCCACCCTCGTGAGCTTCCCGTTCAATGCCATTGCATCTATTTATAGCAGCTAATGCATTCGAGTGGCTCATTAATGCAGAGCTGGCCTTGAGTTTGCTCTAATGATCACATTAGCATTATTAGTCATTATTTCCTGTTGTCTGTATTTCAAAAGGGCATCGTCAGTTAGCTGGAGTCTGGAGAATGATGGCCTCTGTAAAATGTTTGATTGTGTGATATATTCATTACAATATTCATATATTCTCTTCTTTCACATTCCACAGACAAGCGAGCAAAATTGTCCTCTTGAAAGGCATGAAAAAAAGAAACAGCTATGCAGACACATATACAATACTGACATACACACAGGACAGTAATATGATACAGTACCTGGCAATTACTGTGTCAGAAACTTTTCAGTTCATGAGCCTCTGGTTTCTAACATCCAATCTAGTTCAGTTGCTCTGTTGTAGTTCAGGCTGTTGAGCTACAACCCTTGTAGTCTTACAGAGCGAGGGAGGCAAAACCTTTTACCTCTCCCTTCCCCTGCAGATTTATACAGTTTCATAAAAACGACCCAAACAGTCTGGCAAGGGGAAAATCTCCCATCCTCATCTCTGGCCATATGCCAGGAGAGCAACAGCTACAGCCCACTGAAAGAAAGAGAGAGAGGCAGAAAAAAGGAGGTCAACTTACATTTATTACAATAAATCACAAAAGGAGAGAGTGAGGAAAAAAGAAGCATGGAGGAGAGGAGGGGGCTGCGGTCATAAAAGACCTGAGTGATATAAATAGCGAGTCTGGAGGTAGGAAAAGGGGAGACGGGTCTTAAAGTTGCATTCAACACCAGGGCCGGAAGTGAACTCCCCTACAACTACGCAGATCCTCCCACCCACCCACACACACATACACACATGTGCAGACAAAAGCACACATAAACAGACACACATGCACACACAAAAAGCCCCCCCCCCCGCACACCAAACACACACAAAGAGACACGGTGCACCTGAACTCTGGGTCTCATCACAGCTACCTGCCAGGGATTAGACGTTTGGCGGGCCCTGCGCCCTGTCTCCTGAGCTCGCTCGCTGGCTCTCACATGACGGCGCTGTAATAGGAAGCAGCTGGAGCCTCAAGGGCACCGCGGCTGAGACAGGCCCATTCATAACCCTCCAGTGTGAGCTTTAATGAAGCCCCCATCGCACGGGAGGACCCGCCAGGGGTGGGGGTGAGGTGAGGAAGAGGAGGAGGAGGGCTCCTTAAACCCCTTACCAGCCTACGTTTAGTTGCTGAAAGTAGCAGAAGAAAAACTTTTTAGAGGAAGTTGGTTAAAACTATAACCCCCCCCCCACACACACACACAGTTTTATAACCTTTCCTACGACGTAGGGCCATGCCGTTTCGCCTCATTGACGTTAGCAGTCAAATCACCTTGGATGGATCAATAAATACTGGAAAATGCCTGTGTCGGTCAGACTCACTGAACCATGGAGTGCAGGCATGACTTTTACAGCTTGGAGCAGCAACTCTACCCCAGCGACTCGGTTCACCATTGAACTCCGCCTCCCCTCCCCTCCCCTCCCCTCCCCTCCGCTCCACTCACGGACAGGCCAGTATCACTGCTTGCATTCAGAATACCTGCCGGGGAATGGTTTCGATTTGGGACTTGTGTTTCACTGGGGTTTCTTTTATGAAACGCACGGTGCATTTCATGGAAGAGCCATTTCCTTGTCCTTTGGTTGAATGTTCACATGTCAGATAGCATCAGGCCCAAATACAGTGGCAACTTATGAGATCCAGACACTGTCCAGTGGGTGACAGCGAGCCCATGGTGCTCTGTTCTCTCTGATTTCCTCATAGGCTTTTCATACAACAGCTGATTCAAAGTGATCCTCTTACCAGCACACACTGCGTGCTACACAGTGTTCTTTAACAAAATGGCAGCAGTAACCATAACAGACATCGCTGACAGCACTGGCATCCCAGTCCACCAAAAACAAGATAATATAATAATATAAGAGATGAAGATTGGTGGAAAAAGAGAGGAGGGATGGGCAGAGACATGTGAGGTGTAGAGGTCGTAGAGGTCGCGTCTTGTTTTTACCCAAATGCAGGACAATGTAACAGAAGGATCTCTGAAGCAACACGACCTTTCCCCTTAAGGTCACGCCAGTGCAGGCTCTAGTAAACTAGGACTGTTGCCAACACACACATGTTATTTGCTACATGGGTTTAGAATGATCTCCCACCCTCCAAACATTAATGGCAGCAAATCTCTTGGATAACTAGCAACACGGTTGGCTATACAATTTGTGCACACTTAAGTGTTGGATATTGAAATTTGTCACACATGATTCCCTAATTTCAAGGTCATATGCTGAGTGGTGAGGCTGAAATTCAATGTAATTGTCATCTACATTTATTTCTCTGACACACCAAAGCCCTTTAGCCTAAATCGGATGCCAGAGGTTCCTCAGCTGTCTGATCACCAGAGGAAGAGAGACAGAAAGGGAGAGAGAGAGGGAAAAGGAGAGTTTGAGAATTACATTTCCACGGAGAGCATAAAGCATCAGACCACACAACCGCTATTCTTTAATGAGCCCAAAGATGCGGGCGAAAAATTCACATGGAGTTATTTACTATCAACCATAACCATCTGCAGCAGTCTGCCTGCGAGCCTCCAGTCCATGAGACCACAGCCTCAGCACGATGCCGTCACTGGTGTGGGGAGGGACCTGCATGGATGATGAATGTTGATGTGGGATTGAACTCCAGTTGAACGGGGTGTTTTTAGGGGTGGTGTGTGTGTGTGTGTGTGTGTGTGTGTGTGTGTGTGTGTGTGTGTGTGTGTGTGTGTGTGTGTGTGTGTGTGTTTGTGGATGTGTGTGTGTGTGTGTGTGTGTGTGTGTGTGGTGGGATAGGTGGTGGGGATGGTGGTGGGACTGCCCTGTCCTACCCTGAGGCAGGACAAGCTCTTGGGGCTGGTAATGCGAGAGAGAGAGAGAGAGAGAGAGAGAGAGAGAGAGAGAGAGAGAGAGAGAGAGAGAGACGGGTAGGACATCACGCTGGGTGTCTTCCTGTCCAAGGGGGTGTCTTCTCATGGTGGAAACATGATCCTCGCTTTCCAAAAATACGTGCGGTCGCCACAGGGGCTGCCGCCGCTGTGAAACCAGTGGGGCACGAACACAGGCAAGTTCCTTCCTGAGAGGATGCTTGGAACAGCTACAGTGGCATTCTAGTACCCGTTCACCACATTCATTCAGATAAGTGCACAGTTACTATACGACATATGATATCACACAGCGCATAATCCATTACTGTTCCGATACGCCTCTCTGAAGAACTCCTCACTAATGGCTTGTGTGGGGGTGTAGGTGAGTCAAACCAAAACATCAATCAATACCATCTCGTACAGACTGCCACTCCGGAAATCTTGTTAGAAAGCATTGCTAGAGTTCCGAATGGTCTCTGCTGTGTACCTTGAGCAGGTCTGAAAGCATTTATTTTACAGTGTGCTTGCCATGTTATGCTTACTCAACCCAGGTCAAAATAGTCTTTGTTCCTGATTTTAACACGACGGCTTGTGATGCCCGTTCCTAATGGTGCTTGAAATGTGCTGATGTTTTCCAGATCAAACACATGAAAGATTTTTCTAAAACCAAGTCACGACTGTACTGTAGCAATATGTAATCACTTGCACGTTTGGCAAAGCACGTTCGGCATCTCAATGCTTCTGGAACGGCTTTAGTGAACCCAGAAGAGGAACTTTTATAGTCACGCTGACCAAGTAAAAGATAGAGAAAAACACCCGACCTTGGATGTTATCCCTTTCTCTTCCTTATAGCATTAATTTCAACCCGGGTGGAAGATAGGGGAGTCCTGCTAGGAATACAGGAGTACTTTTCACCCCACAGTCCTGGGTACAGGAAGAGGAAGACCATGCCAAGATGACACTGATAAAAAAACACGCTCTCCTGATTTATCGCGAGCAGATTGGAGCTTGGGGTGTGGTGGGGTCTAAGGGCGTGGACTCCACGTCCGAGTGATAAAACCTAACAAAGTGGAAACCAAGAGGGAAGGGGGGGGGGGGAACACACACATTGCGCTTAAAAGCGGCTCAATTATTTCCACTTTGGCCTGGCAGGCAGGGGTTGGTGGAGTTAGAGAGAGCGAGAAGCGTCCAGTATTTGTGCAGGTTTGTCTGTGTTGTTTCAGGCTCCGCAGAGCATAAGAGATTAGGGGACGTTGCACTCTGGGCCACTTGGGAGTCGTTTGGGGCGGTGGGGGGAGGGGAGGAGTGACCCTGCTCCTAGTCTGACTTTCCCATGGCCGCAAAAACCACAAGACCAGATAGCAGGGAGAAGGTGAAGGCCTAAAAGCAATAGTGGTGTGGAAGACTTCACCAGGGAGTGGGGGGATGGGGGCAGCACACATCAGAGGCCCCCTGGCTGAAATGGGGGGTCGGGGGGTAGTTAGGAGGGGAGGCCAGGCACTCAATTGAGAAGAAAAGGACCCAATAATGAAATAAATCTGCCCACAGCTCTGCGTTTAACGAACGTGTGTTGGATTTATTTTCCACATGCCTCGGCAGTTCTCCCTCCATCCCAAACACAGGGTGCTCTGTTCCTGGTCTGGAAGGGGCGGTGGGGCGGGTGTGGGTGGGAGTGGGTGGCACCCTTAGCTTAAACAGTTCAATTTAAAAGTCTGAAAAAGGTGACCCATGTATGATAATTCTGTCTGTTATTTTCACGCAGCCACTGTGCCAAAGTTGCTCTTTGTTTAGAATTGTGGCAGTAGAACTTTACTTGCCATAATTTAAAGACAGATACTCCAACACCATGTTTCTATTGATCATGGCGTCATAATACAGCCCACTATTCCCCCCTGTGCTAAGGTTACCTAGTCACACCCCAGCCCGGCTCACTGAACAGACTTCCTTTATGCAGTCCCCCCCCCCCGCCCCCCCGTCCCTTCCAGCACAGTCTCAGTAGAACCAGACTAGGTGCTCCTTAGTTCACTCATGTCCAGGCGGCCATCATTGTTGTGATTGACAATAGTGTTACCCAAGGACAGTGCACAACAATGTTGTGTTAGTGAAGCGCTGCGCTTAGGAATCCTCAGGAAATGTTAGAAAAGACCAGGCACATATCGGAATGAAGAATTCCATTCATTTTTATGAAGTAGACCCAGAGAGCAGAGATAATGCACCAAATAAACACAATAACAAAGCTAGAGGTCTCCTTTAAAGGACTGAAGAGTGACAGGATTGCAACACAAATAAACAAAACGGGGAGAGGGTAAACATAAACAGAGAACAGAACTGCAAATAGGAGATATGCCAAACTTCAAGTGCATGAACTCCAGCCCATTTGAATTGCAAGACATTGCAAGAGAGAGAGAGAGAGAGAGAGAGAGAGAGAGAGCATTTACAAATTGTTCCTCCCTTGCCCTGGCAGTTGGCTCCATGATCCATCTCAATGTAGTCCTCCTCCGTTAGAGTAGTCATAGGGGCTTTAGTTGTGCCATTACTGGGACCAGGCAGTGCTACAGGTCTATGTCGCTAATCTTCATTAGCCCTAATCTCTGGGTTTATTTCATTATCTAAAGTGTAGAGATAAATTGCATATCACAAGTACAATAAACTACAATAAGAACATTCAACTGAGATTATGGACTGATGCCTCTTGGAACCCTGACACTACAAGGATATATTGCATACACACAGGACGCCCAATGATGGGATAAAAGCATAATATAATACACCACCATGAATACGGCACTTTCCAAGGACATAATAGCCACCCTGAAGACATATGTACAGGAGTAATGCACATTGATATGTTACAAAAGGGACAAGTCTTACTTTTTTTTTTTTTAAAGCCTCTCCCGCAAACATATTTCTCTATCTCTCCTGTCAACAATGGAGGGGAGAGTCCATGACACTAAGCACCTCCAGCGATGCGTATGTTTTATAGCTCAAATTAGGTCTGGTTTTCAAGTGACAAATAGGTTGTTGTCATTGGAAAGTGGAGTGTCCCAAGAAATAGTTGGCAGGCGCTCAAATATGTGTTAAGATGTAACTGGGTGACAAACTGTGGTTTGGCTGGATTTTAGAGGGAGATGTTTTTAGACAAAGTGAAATCAGAGAGGAATGTATGGGACAGAGGAGAGGACGTGGTTGCTAAAGTCACAGAGTGCTTCACTCTCATGGCTCTCTATCGCCCTCTGGCACAGAAGGGATGTAACTTCAGGTCTTTAAAACTGGGCTCCACAATGCCACAATGCCTCTAGGGCAACAATAAGGATAGATGTGAATAATAACAATAATTAAAGATATTCTTTACTTGACAAACATCTAGACTACAGTTTCCCTATTTTACTGATTGGTTGGGACATATTCAGTGATTCAGGGATAATGGAAAGAAAACAGAGAGAGAGAGAGAGAGAGAGAGAGAGAGAGAGAGAGAGAGAGAGAGAGAGAGAGAGAGAGAGAAAGAGCGATCAATTTCACCAGACCACTTGAAAAGTAAATAGCACAAAAGCTAATTTCACAGCCCTAGACATACTTAAGATGCTGGTGATTTGGCAATATGAGCTCCTTGGCACATTTGTCTTTCCAGCTAATGACCTTCCTCACTCTCCCTCTCTCTGTTTTTGTGTCACTCCCAGAGAGCTGGAGCTGGAGCTGGAATAGAGTAGAGCAAGTCAGGCCATTTGGTTTTCCAGAGGCACAAGTGCCGACGCTGCACTTCTCTGGGATACAATGTGCCTTTCATTTTGGCCCACTCCACTCAAACGCACTGCACATGTGGCCCAAGTATGCAGAGGACAGCTCCAACACAAACACACTGCACTCCAGTGTCTGCCTGTGCACCTCTTTCTTTCCCTCCCTCTCTTTCTATCCCTCTCAACCTCTCTCTCTGTATCGCTTTCTTTATTTGCTCTTTCTTCATCTCACTTTCTTCTTCACTTCGCTCTTTCTCTCATGTCTAATTCCCATTCATTCTCTCCACCCTTTCTCTCTCTCTCTGTCTCCTTTACTTTCTTTCATTCCCTCTTTTTTCCCTCTCTCTCTCTTTCTCTCTCTTTTATTCTCCCATACAGTGTGCCAGACAAATCTTCATGGAAAGCGCCCTGTTTTCCATGCAAACACTGTAGACACACAAATCACACAAGGTTACACTAACTGCCATTCCACAATGAACGTCTAAACTGTCTGCCTGATGACTTGCACTTTTTTTGGCGCAATAAATCTGTCTCTAGCAGTTATAGCAGTTGAGAGTTGAGAGCCCACAAAACCCTCTTAGCCTAACATCCATGGCACCTCTCTATCAAGTCCCCCAAACACCCCGACACCCCACCCATCCATCAGATACTCACTGATTCTCTTGAAAAATAACGGACAATTTCATTACAGGAATCCTTCTGTTTAGAGATGTCCTTTTCAAGTATTACAGACACCTTCTTTCTTATATCCGAGAGCTTTTACAAGTTTCAAGAAGATTGGTAAGTATTTGAAGGGTTTCTTGTTCTCCTCACCAGTTCACAGGACCCCAAGGCCATTTACTCCTAACCCCCTTTTCCCCTACACCAGCAGAAAGAAAGGTGAGAAGATTTATTTTGTGCTGTTCTGCCACCGATTTTTTAAATCTGTATTCAGTAGTTCGTAAAGGGTCGTGTATATCAGGTGACAGTGCTCTCCTGTACCCTCTCGTACAACTTTTCATGAAAAGGAGACCACCATCTACATCAACCTATCTGCAATAGGAAACCTACAGTTATCTCCAGACCAATTCTCACAATATTTCCCATTATTGCATGCATATGACTTTTGAAAGTGGAACGACACTACCTCGGAAACTCTAAGGATTTCAACTGAAGCAAGTCTTACATAAAAGCCTCCCCCTTCCAATCTTGTCTGCTTCTTTCAGGGAGGTTGTGAAGTGCCTTGGAGTGCCAGTGTCACTTGAAACAAACGGTGCCTGTTGAATCAGAGCAAGATGGATTGACTGCTAGCAATGCCGAGTCCTATGTGGAGCTTGTCTGCCGGAGAATGGCTTCCCTCCATAGAGCCCTCACTGTCTGTAATCTGTCTGACAGTTACAGACAGACTGGGAGTGAAGGAGCATGGTAGAGATTTGAGAATGTTTTGAATCCTGACACAGTAGCTGTGTAACAGTAGTAGTACTGGTATATGTGTGTGTGTGTGTGTGTGTGTGCGTGTGTGTGCGTGCGTGTGTGTGTGTGTGTGTGTGTGTGTGTGTGTGTGTGTGTGTGTGTGTGTGTTGGGGGGGGGGGGGGTTGTTGCACACTGTGTGCTTGTTTATTGTCTGTTACTGTAGCAATTGCCTAAACAGTCATTTGTCAATTACATCAGGATCCTCTGGGAACGTTTGTGTGAAAATAATAAAATGTGTGGAGACATCCCCCGAACATTACCTCACACACAGACACACACACAGACAAACACACAGACGCGCGCGCACACACACACACACACACACACACACACACACACACACACACACACACACACACACACACACACACACACACACACACACACACAAACATACACAGCTTCGTCTCCTCACCCCCTACAAAAGTAACCCAACATATCAGTGACAGAACCACATGTGAATCCAAGCATTAAGCTCCATCCTGGCCAGATTTATTGCAAGCAGATCATGGGTCATTTCAAGCATTCATGGACATGACACTAAAGACTTAATAGTCCTTCACATACGATAGCAAAAGCATGAGCAGACCTACCTCATCTGTAACCCAGCAATATGAAGAACACAAAGACCTCTGCATAGAGTCACTGTACTGTACTGTATCAATAAATATAAACATACATAATATCACAATATCATGCTGGGGCGAATGAGCAGTGATAGGATCTTCAAAGGAACATTTATGTAGTTTCTCATTCAATGATCAGTTTTATTGGAGCTAAAAATGTAGCGGTGCCCTAATCCAATGTTGAGTTCAGAGGGCTGAAAAAAGCTGATAGTTTTCTCCCAAAAATCACAACCAGACGCTCCTCGTCCCAGGAAAGCCAGGCCGTGGATTCCAGCCATTGTGTGTTCGATCAAAAGGGGGAGGATTTTTCGTCTTCTTCTTTTCATTTTGGGATGAAAACAACAAAGAGAAGGAGAGAAGGAGAGAGAGATAGAGAAAGTGAGAAAGAAAAAGAGAGACAAAAAGGGAGAGAGAGAGAGAAAGAGAGAGCCTGGGAGAGTGGCGTCCTCCAAGTCTGGGGCGGGACAAGGCCAGATGTGCTTTCGGCAGCTGGGTGACAGATACAATGAAATTTTATATCATTCTATAAATACCGGGCCCATATGTCTTCCATTAATATCAGACCATTATTAAAACCGTGCCCCAGATTAGGCCCACCTTATCGGGCGTGGGGCAATTAATAACCTTGCAAGGGGATGGGGCAGTCATTATGGTGAAGGGCAAGAGGAGGGCGTGTGAGGGGGTAAAGGGGGTGGCGGAGGAGGCTGCTGTAATGTACGTGTGTTTCTAGGCTGTTTGACATGCGGTGGATTATGGGGTGCATTGCCTTAGCGACAGGAAAGTTCCTCAGGGACGCAGCTTTGTTTTTCAAGGGGGATTCTGTTCATTGCAGAACTCTACGGGGAAGAGAAGAGAGCTGACAGCTCTGGAGGATGTCGGGGTGCTAGCAGGATGAGATAATGAGAAACAGGATAGAGGTAGAGATAGAGAGAATGTGAGAGAGAGAGAGAGAGAGAGAGAGAGGCTCACTCGAGCTGACGGCACACTTCACCTTCACAACGGGGTCCCTCGATTCACACTGGGCTTCTCCCCTTACCTACCCCATAACCAGGCACTATAAAACATGTATAGGGGGGTTTTACCCAAAGGGCACAGACACACACACACACACACACACACACACACACACACACACACACGCACCCAGACACACACACACAGACACACACACACACACACACACACACACACACACACACACACACACACACACACACGCAACCAGACACACACACACAGACACAGACACACACACACACACACACACACACACACACAGACACACACACACACACACAGACACACACACACACACACACACACACACACACACACACACACACACACAGACACACACAGACACACACAGACACACACACACATTCTATTCACCCATTGCATTAGTACTGAACCGTGCCATTAAATTAAACTCAATCTTCATTTGGTGAGGCTGCATGGATGGTTCCCATCAGAGGGCCCTATTGCGGGGAGATTACTGCAATTTTCTAGCCCTCACTAGAAGAAAACCCATAGCCTTGCATGGGGGGCTGTGAATGGTGGCTTTCTGGAGAAGTTACAAGCCTCCGCAGTCTGACCTCAAACCTCACGCAGATTCCACATGTTCCTCATAATCCATCAGCGGTGCTGAGGCCAACCCCAAAGGAGAGGCAGCGGAGCACGTGCAAACGGACAGGCACCACATGACCAGTGTTTACAGACACAGAGGTCATTGGAAACAGAGGAGCGCTACCAACTTGAGTCACCACAAATTCACATGATGAAACCACTAATGGGTAGACAGCTATTTATTGGTCAGGGACTTGCATGGTGGCTCATTGCATGCTTGTTGTTGTCATTCACAATGACATAGTCCCCTAAGAACATCCAAAGGTGTTCACTCTCTAAATCTTGTAATAACATAGTACTAACATAGTACTAACACTATTCAGCAAAAGTGTGTTCTTCACACAATGTTATTATTGTGAATAGAACATTGAATAGATTTTTACATCAATACGAAATTGAGATGCAATATAAACAGTAATTAATGAACATAATGGTAAGTCAGTATGCTTAACAAACCGGTTTGCTCATTCCATTTGTATACACACACACACACACACACACACACACACACATACACACACACACACACACACACACACACACACATAGAACTCACAGTTGCATGCACACGTGGTGAAATAAAGCCCCATGGCCTTGCGGCGGTGATTGATTTTCACCCAGACTGTCAGGACCAAACGGCAGCCTGGAGACAGCCTCCCTCCCTCTCTCTCTGTCCCTCCCTCTCTGCCTCCCTCTCTCTTTCCCTCCCTCTCCCCCTCTCTCTCTTTCTCTCCAGCTGTTTCCTTCCTCTAAACTGCTGCGGCGGCAGCTGCCCCGGCCCCGTCCAACACTCGCCGCTCACACTGCTACTGGTCACCTTGCAGCACTTCCTGTTAGGGTTGAGTCATTTCCTGTTCTCGCCACTCAGGGGGGCCTGTTGGTTTTCACAAAGGCTCAGCGTGGCTGGAGAACAGAAGGAAAGACTTGGGCCAGTGTTTCCTCCCTTGTTTCCTCTCATCTCTCTCTCTCTCTCCCTTTCTCTCTCTCTCTCTCTACCTCGCTCTCTCACTCTTACAAAACATGCAATGGAAACAAAACCGCTGTCTGGGATTTGCCTGTGTCTGAACATATGTGCACCAGAATCACACACACACACACACACACACACACACACACACACACACATGAACAGAAAACACATGTGTATACTATCAATGGAGACCCATACTGAGAAGATAGAGCAGGAAGAATGGGATGGCTCTCAACACACTGTCTGCAATTAGTCTGGGGTCATAAAACCTTTATTGTCTGTGTGAGTCAGAGACAAATCACGTAATGCAGGCATCAGTCATCCAGGACAAAGCAAAGAGGTGACCTGTCGTGAACTGGGAAGATCCATGGTCAAGGACTCAGTCACTTTTCACTCATTTTCCATGATGTTTATTTTCCTCTCTTGGGACGTCAAGAGTCACAGGGTTCTCTGTTGGCTGTCATTTAGACGGTCCTATCCATCCAGAGATGACATATCAGAAAACCATTTCAAATGGCCCCTTCATCCCTGGGCTCAAAATAATGCAACTGTTTAAATAATATGTCCAAACACAGACTGTTGAGGGAGAAGGAAAAAAAAAAAAAAACGTTTTGAGAAAACGTTGGCGTGGACATCAAAGCGGGCTAAATGAGCGGCCTCGTAAACAGTCTGCCCCCGAGGTATGCGCAGCCTGGGCCAAGCGCTTGGGAGGGGAAAGACAAATAGCTGGCGAAACAGAGATTGTTTGTGACAATTAGGCCGATGCCAGATAGTGTCCCCCAATCGGCCGTCCCCATCGCTGCCTCTGTTTATCTCCAATTGCAATTTGGAAAGAACTCTGAGTAGGCGATTAGGCCAAGGGAGTGGCACACCAGCACACGCCCAACCCTAAACAACCAGCCCCCTGTGCTGCCTCTGCTGCCATGTTGGCCCTCAGAGAGAGATGCAGGGAGAGGGAGAGGGAGAGAGAGAGAGAGAAGGAGGGAGAGGGAGAGTGAGAGAGAGAGAAGAAGGAGAGGGGAAATAAAGACGAAAAGACGAATGGAGTGGGAGACAGTGTGGGAGAGAGAGAGCGAGAGAAACAAGGAGGGAGAGATAGGAAGAGAGAGAGAGAGAGAATGGAAGAGACAACACAGCCTCTTCTTGACCCTTGACGGAGCTGCTACTGAGGTCATTGTCATCACTCCCCTTTGTCTCTGAAAAGAGGGGTCCAGTGCTGACTGTTCTAGGAGATGCCAAATACTCCCAAAAGTCTTCAACAAAAATGATGACATTTTACTGGCACTCAGATATATGTATATAAGACATAATCATGTTGCTTTCTTTTAATGAATTGATTTGATTTGTAAGTTACAAATGTATTCACAGAATGTACATGAGTTAAATGCATATAAAAAGGCCTTTAAATCACACCAAATGGCAAACAAAAGATACTAACCGAATGATAGTGTATCACAGCTTCTGCTAGATGTGTATTTAAATCTCTGTTACTGATTTGTGTCCATCAGGACAGGTGGTTATGATCAGAAAGACAGATGACACATTAAATAAGAATATTGTTTTTTTCTCCTCCTCCTTAAACTCTGGATCCTACTCTTCGATTCCCCTCTGTTTCTGGACAAACACCCACTTCTGTTTTCTAACTCTGTATCTGACACGAACATTTTTATGATATGAGTCTGAGCACAAGCACAGCACGTCCTCTTCGATGGGATTTTGCGGTCAGTCATATAGTACATGACTCACTCTTTGATATCCAAAAATACAACACAATGGAGAGAGAAAGGAAGAGAGAGAGAGAAAGAGAGAGAGAGAGGGAGAGAATAAGAGAGAGAGAGAGCGAGAGAGAGAGAGAGAGAGAAAGAGAGAGAGAGAGAGAGAGAGAGAGAGAGAGAGACAAAGCATCTGGAGACATGATAGCTTTTCCAGGTGAGAACAGATTTCTGCATATGCACACTCCATCAGTAATGACAAAAACAACACAATTCTCGTGTTACTGTCTTGCCTTTTCAATGTTTTTCAATAATTGCAAAGTGTGTAAGTGATTATTGTTAGGATCATTTAGATTGTAGAGCTAATTCATTTATTTAGACTAATTCTCATGGACAAGGATAAGAGAGGATTTACCGCCCCCTGCTGTTGACAACAAGTAACTGCATGGCTCACACATGTCAGACCTGGGAATTGAACTGTGATTAACAATGATTCACACCACCAGAAAACGTGTGTGTTCAAAAATCTGGTGGAGTGAAGTTGTTCTTTTTTGGAGTTTTGAACCTGTGAAAGAATTCTCATTTCCACATAAGTGCCTTGAGAGACAAGTCAGTTTATTAAATTGAAACACCATTTTTAATTTTTTTGTTTTTTTGTTTTTGAATAGTTCATACATCACGTTACAAAGCCAAGATTTGTACTACTGGGGGAGGAGGGCATTAGGTGAAAAGCAACTCCAAACTTGGGTGGTCTCATAACACACACTGATCTTGCTGACAGCATTCGGGGAGAAGGTGTTTGTGTACTCAGAGAGGACCAGGCTCCAACGCAACCCTGTCAACCTGCCGAGATGCTCCTACTGTAAGGTTCAGAGGCCAGGGAGTGGGGCCCTCTGGGTAGCTCTGTGCGTGTGTGTGTCATTCTGAAAGGGGCCACTCAAAACGCAACAAGTTTGCAGAGGTTAGAAAATATCTCCTCTCACCCTTACCCCTCTCCCCACCCGAGCCCCTTCTGTACCTTATCCCCTGCAACCAGAAATAGCAAGTGGAAGGAAACTATCCCCCCGCCCCGCCTCACACACACACACATACACACACACACACACACACACACACACACACACACACACACACACACACACACACACACAGACACACACACACACACACACAGACACAGACACACACACACACACACACACACACACACACAGACACACACACACACACACACACATACACACACACACACTGCCAGCCCCCCACTCCCAGTGCGTGTAGCCAAGAGGAGCCCGGGAAAGAGATGAAAACGCATAAAAGGAGGAGGGAAACGAGAAGGAGAGAGGGGAAAAGAAAAGAGGAAAGACAGATATGTTGGCAGGCCCTCGCCACTCTAATTGATTCCAAGTGTCCCAGATTCTCCTGCTGGTAGACTCCCCTGGCTCCCCCTCTCCTCCACCTCTCCTACAACACTCCTGGCGCTGCCGTTGCCACTACTCCTCCTGAACACCACCAGGGCATTGCCACGGCAACAGTATGGACTTCACGGAGCACCTCCACCACCCTACGCCCTCTCTGAGTTATTTTATTATTATTAGGCTATTTCCTGGGGAATTGCAGCCTACCGATAAAGTCAAGGTGATATATGGGCTTTGGCATTGACCCTTACAGGTGAGGTGGAGCTTGTTGAGTTTGGAGCCAGGCCGTACCTTACTCTCCACCACAGGGTAATATAACCTAAGCTTTCATTCCAGCACCTTGACAACACTAACCACCTTTGGAGTTTCACTTGGTAACTAACGTGACCATGTTGGAGGGAGGCACAGGAAATAAAGTGACAGTTCCTTGTTTTGGTTTTGTTTGTTTGTTTTGTTGTTGTTTTTTATCCACTCAAAGACTAACTTAAAGACCACCTTCCTTCAAACCACAGTATGTAAGGGTAAACAGGTAAACAGCAGCGTGTCATCATTTCAGTTTCATGTTTTATGGCTCCTTCTTAAAGTGAATTACACATCAGAGCAACACAATCTCACACTGTGTGATTATACATCATCTTGAAGGTGCGATGGATGTAAATGGAGCCTTTGCTTGAGATATTGTCCAATCCTTTTGAGTTTGTGGGCTGTAGCCCTGCATGCACGTCACACTCTTTTGTCGGGGGTTCAGGGAAAGTTTTATGCTGAAACAGAAGACTTGCCGAACGGACGATTGCTCTCGTTTGTCATCCTCTCAACAAAAAAAAACAGGGGCTCAGAGAAACCCAGCAGCTCTGCAGTCTCTCTTTCCCTCTCTCTATCCCTCTCTCTTTCTCTCTCTCTATCCCTCTCTCTTTCCCTTTCTCTTTAAGTTATGCCCAGAGTCTGAGACTGTGTCATCTCTCCTCCAAACCTTGCAGGGACGTGCACTTTCTCTGAGCCTTTCTGGAAGACAATAAAATAGCGTTCCTATTTTGAAGAACATCGCCGTGTTTTACTACGCAACCCCTTTCCATTTGTCATTCTTGCCTCCCTCAGGTTGTGGAGTGAAGACAAAGTGTCCTTTAGTGTTTTGAATCACACAAATTGTCATATGAGGGTTATGATAAGCCTCTGAATTCCAATAGCAATTTGACGTATACACTTCCCCAGGTGTTGTTCACAGCCTCCTGAGAGTTAATAGGAGAGCTAGTATGCACTGTCTCAGCAAGCACTGTTCACAGACACAGACACGGACCCAGTCCCAGACAAGGGCTTTCTCTGTGTGCAGAGACCTGCTTTGACCAGTTCCAGCGACCGGCCTGGCCTTCGCACACAAAGAGTCCAGCCGCCAAAGAGTTCGGTGTGTGCTGCCAAAGCCAACATCTGGAGAAGAAGGGGACCGGCACAGCCATCAGTCATTCATCACTATCAGGACAGGGACCTGTGGATGAGCAGAGAGAAAGGCTCCGGACTCCCACCGGCCAAAGGGCAGACCACCATGTTGTTAAACCCCCCCGCCCCCACACACACACACACCCACACGCACATGCACAGCACCACACACACACACCGATGCCGACCCTCACACACATTCACATGCACACACACACACACACACACAAACACACTGATGCCGACCCTGCCCCATCCTGTTTGCCTGCTGCCAGGGGTAGATAAGGTGTCTTGGCAGGGAGCTGAGGCAGATCGCCTTCGTCCAGCCGCCTCTGTCGACGGGGATCCAGGAAGCGGAGTCCTTCACACTGTACCGCCTGAACAATGGAGAGAGGAAACAATCAGGTAGAAACCTCCACCACCCCCGTCAGAAAAGAGAGAAAAGAAAACAGTGTGGAACGCCAAAAGGATGACGGTGCCAAGCAGGTTTAGCCTCTAGGAATGTAAGGCGCTGGATAGAGCGTAGAAAGACCCACAGTGCCCTCTAGATGGAGAAGATTGAAAAGATCCGCTGACCACAGGGAGCGTACGGCAACCCAACATCACAGATCCAGTCTGCAGCTGAGCCTGCTGTTTTATACCATGCATTTATAGAACAGGGGCTGCCACTAATCAGAAAGTCAGCCCCACACAATGAGACAAAAAAATACTAATTATGACTTTGTTCTAGGTTCAGTCGTGCTGTCACCTCCTATGTCATGACATGTGTAGAGTGTGGACTATCTCTGGCCTTACTCAGAAACAGAGAGCTGCTAATCCATCTGACAATGCTGGTGGAGTTACGGGGCAGTAGGGTAGAGTGTTGCTGGGGACGGTGCTATGGCTCTGAGTTGGCTGCTGAGAAAGAGCAGTGCTGTGGTGAGGCCGCTGGAGTGGAGACTGACAGCGCGTGGATAAGCTGGAGGAAAGCAGGCTGCTGTGTGTGTGTGTGTGTGTGTGTGTTCATGCGTGTGTGTGTGTGTGTGTGTGTGTGTGTGTGTGTGTGTTCATGCGCGTGTGTGTATATGTGTGTGTGTGTGTTCATGCGTGTGTCAATGTGTGTGTGTGTGTGTGTGTGTGTGTGTGTGTGTGTCGATGTGTGTGTGTGTATGTGTGTGTGTGTGTGTGTGTGTGTGTGTGTGTGTGTCTGTGGTGGCTGTGGCTGGCTGTGGGAGCCTGTGGTTGGTTGTGTGTGAGTGTGTGATGGGGGGTGAGCCCAGTGGCCGTTGGCTCCTGTGGCAGCTGGTGGGGGCCTGTGGCCTGCTGCAGCAGTGACGGTGCTCTGGGCTGCCACCACTCACTCTGCTCTCGCCCTGATTTACTGTCGGGCGTTTTATCAGACGGCCGCACGCCGGGGTCTGCGGTACACCTCAACTCCTAGGCTCTCACAGGCAGTTGTGGGCTATATCTCTTTTTCCCTCTCTTCCTCAATTCATTGCACTTCTCTCTCTCTCAGGGTTTCTCTCCTTTTTTCTCCTCCGTCTTCTTCTTTCCCCTCTCTGTGGGTTTCTTCTCCTCCCTCTCTCTTATCCTCTCATTCTTTCTCACCACTCCACCCTGGTTACACCCCTCTCCTTCTCCCTCTTTTCCCCACTTTGATTTTCTCTTTTCTGCCCTCTCGTTCTCTTTCTCTCATTCTTCACCAACCAATTTTCCAGCCACTCAATTTCATTCTGCCATCATAAGCAGGATATGCAAGACCCAGACCCAGGACACTAGGCACTATTGAGTCCCTTTTTGGCGTGTAGCAGTACATTTTATGTCATAATAAAGGTATTTTTAATAATAAAGGATTATTTGTTGTGTGACTTTTTGTCTTGGGCATTCTGTAGTAGTACACATTGTGTCAAAATAAAGGTCTTGCTGACTATTTCTCAGCCAGACTTTTGAATGCATAATGTCTGCAAAGCATGTGAAAAACGAGTGGCAATTGTGACGTTTCCCCATTTGTGGTTGTAAGGTCATTTCTGTATAGGAGTGTGTCATTATGGTCTTGCTGTAAATCCAATCACGCGGTCACAGCTTGTAAAGAACTCCCTCGGCTGCACTGTGCTCTTTTTTATTCTATTTTTATGGCTTCACACTAGGAGCACGATGTGGCATCTGATGCGGACACGGACACCACCTCAAGACCTTTATCTGACTCCAGCGCCAGCCAGGTGTCTGGGCCAAAAGCCTGCAATGACATCTTAAGTCTGACTAGGTATCTCCCTCCCCCTCTACTAAACTCTCTCTCTCTCTCCCACACACTCACACACACACACACACGCAGACACACACACACTCTCTCTCTGTCTATTTCACCTCAACTTATTCCCGACACTGAGGTAATGTCTGAATTTGTAATCTCACTCTGAGGGGAACAGGCCTCTCTCTCTTTCTCTCTCTCTCTCCCTCTCTCTCTCCCTTGCTCTGTCTCTCACACTCTCTCTCTTTCTTTCTCTCTCTCCCTCTCTCTCTCCCTTGCTCTGCCTCTCACACTCCCTCTCTCTCTCTCCCTCTCTCTATTTCAAATGGGCAGCCTTCTCAGCTTCACTTCATGGAAACACTTTGCTGCCTCAGTGCAGCAAAAAAAAAAAAAGAAAGAAAGAAAAAGAAACATAAAAAAAAACGAAAGCTTGCCATCTCGCCAAGCCCACCCAAGCCCTCCTTTTTGTTAAGGTGGTCCAGCCTCTCACAGCCAGGCCTGGGTGATGACTCACCATTGTTGCTACTGGTGTCCTGATGGCAGAGACATAACAGAGCAAAGAAGAACAGGCTAGCGGTAGCAAACCCCAGCGCGGGCCGTGTGAAGCCATGGAGGAGGCCTGCTGCGGTGGAAGCAGAAGTGGAGGGGAGACCGCAGACACAAGCCTGGTCAGTGCTGGGGAGAAAGGCTGGTAAGCCACCAATTTGGAGTCAGAGCAGAGGAACCACAACATGTAAACATGATATAACTCAAAACGGCCATGGGGCTGCTTCTTCCAATACAGGGAGCTGAGCTCAGGCCCTTGAAGCTGTCCTATGATTACAGTAAGCACTGATACTAACAATGTTATTCATTTCAAACAACATTACCATTACAGAGTGCCAGTATACCCCGAGTCCAAACCATTCTTCCCGACAGTGTTTTAAACATGGTGTCATTACGAATGGCAATCTACTGTCTGGTTATCGACCACAGTGTGCTGGTGGCAACATTAAAGCCCAGGAGATGGCCTTCTATTCTGTGGATGGGCAACATCTGTGGAGTTTTACACTGAATGAATCCCACTTAAATACAAATGCAATTACAAAGACGTTCATCAGTCAGCTCTGAAATTTCAAAAAGTGACACTCTGTTGGCCTTATATCTCTATAAAAAGTGCCAATCATCTCTGGATATCTACTGGATATGTCACCATGGGCAGAAAGTTTGGCTTTATAATTGAATTTGAAGGTTGCATTCCTCTGAAGCTTTGAGTTTAAAAAAATGATCCAGCTCTGTACTCTTTTCACTCTGCTGTCATTTTTTTTTTCAATTAAATAGGGCTGTGATCTTTAAATCCATGAATAAAGGTGCTGTTTTGCTGTGATTGGTTTGGATTTTTTGAATTCCTCTGACGTTCAAGAGCTGTTTTCGCTTCAGCCTTGACAAAGAGGCGAGCAACCGAAGGTGACTGCACCCCACCCCACCTCAGCTGGTGGGGGAGAACTCAGGAGGGATCGACCAAAAGCAGCGTGTCGGAATCCGTCCAAATTCACCACACCTATCAAAGCGCATTTCAGATCGCAGGCACAGACGGCTGACAATTCTGCCTCTCCAGCTGACCTCTTTTCTTTCCTCTTCCATTATTTCTGTTTTCTTTCAAAGGGGGGTGGGGGAAGGAGGGTGGAGGGGGGAGGGGGGAAATAAAAATGAGAGCCATATACCGTGGGATTATCCCTCCATTCCAGAAAGGAAATTATTAGATTTGAAAGCTACGGCGGAGCTTCCTGAGGCCGAGGAAATGGACTAGATTTTTATGCTTGTGTCCTGATCTAAGAAAAACATAGCGCCGCCTGGCAGACAGACAAATACACCCTCTCTGTAGTCCCCAGAGCATTCAGACTCGCAATTTATATTTATGTCTCCCAGTGAAACGAAAGGCACTGGAGAAGTTAGATGGCACTTCTGGCCAGAAATATGAAGGGGAAGAGGAGGAGGGATAGAGAGTGGAGTGGGGTGAGGTGGGATGGGGTGGAGGGGTGTGCATTGATTTAACTATGAGTTGTGGCTGGCTTTTGTCCTCTCTTCCGTTTCAGTCTCTCTCAACAAAATGTTATGTTCCCAAAGTGTTCTTTTTTTGTGTTGTTGTTTAGTTTTTTTATAGTGGTGGCATAAGGTGCATGTTTTCCCACTTTGCTCTATTTGTATCTATGGCAATGCTAAGAGGAGGCGACAGCTACTGCTGGGTTTTTCGACAGCCACTGTTTTGGCAAAGTGAACTGAACCTCTGAACTGACACCGAATGGAGAGAAAGCCACACAAACGGTTCCTCCCAAACAAAGGAAAACTAGGAGGCAGTGCAGGTCTTTCATCCCTGCAGTTCTCCTGGCTGGTGTGCATGGCAAAGCAGAATGGATGCTGCTCCAGAAATGGAAAATTATCTGTTTTTCTGTGTCAATGTCACAATCAAGCAGCAATTATGCAGAGAAGGGTTTTGTTGCTCACTGTCCTTGTGCCATTAGTTGTTGAGAGATATTCTTTTCTGGAGAATGTGATTAAACTGTTAATTTGCTAAATATTCCAAAGAGTGTTTAAAGAAATGTACACAAAGTCTTATCCCTATCGTATTTTGTTTTTTTGATAAAATAATTTCACAAATAATGTCATGGTTTCATCAATTGCTAGGTGAGCTATCCTGCTTTAATAATTTGTTGCCGTGAGTGGACATGCAGAAATAATTTCTATGTTCAGCATCTTTCCTACTTAATTAGGAATGAAGTGCTGAGCATTTTACCAAGATCCTAAGTGCAATTACATTAAAATAATAATTTCTGCAAATGTGCGGTTAAACCACCAGTCATTCCCTGGCCTCACTCTGTAACATATGAGGTCATTTCTGGTAATTCCGGAGTGTTCCGCCCTCTGTGGCGTGGGAATGTTGTGTACGTTCCAGAGGTCCCACGGATTGATTAGGTCCTTCCCACTGCATATGATTGCAGTGAAGCGCCCAGTCCTCATTCCCTCCTGGATAATCGTCTCATTTCCCACCACAGCCCTCTCCAACAGCTCAGTGCGCTCCACCAAACCCACGGCAACCCTCACCTTCACTGGGGCTCCAGTGCTGCATGTTATCTTTGGGTATCCTAACTCATTCCTAAAGACTCCAGGAATAAAAACAGACTCAGCCTCAACTCGAACCGATATAGTCACTGTTTAAGAGAGGGGATTTTATTGAATTTTATTCTCCTGAAGACAAATAGCAAAAGAGGAATGAACAATAACAAAAAACAGGTTCAGGTTTCACGGGCAAAGGTTTCATGACAAATGTCCCAGTGTCCCAGCGCCTCAGTAATGGCTCCACATTAGTCTGAGCCTTCAAATCAGCTCCAGTGTTCACGCTCTCCATTCCCTCCAGCCCTATCCCCTCATGCGCTAATACCGCTCCCCCCACTCCCCTCCTCTCCACCTCTCTCTCTCCCCAGCACCCACTCCACCACAGGCTGGCTAGCTGTAACCCTACCCTCCTGTTACAAACCCGAGCTAGGGCCTTTTCACATCTCCCGACACATTGGAACGGTTAGGAAGGGGGCCTGACCTCTCCCCCTCTCTGACCCTCCCCATCCCTCACACGTACACATGCCGCAGCCAGAGCCGAGAGCCGGCCCCCGGGGAGCGGCCACAGATTAGACAGGGGGAGCCAATTCAGACTGTGCCCCCCCCCCAGCTGGGGGCCCTCCGGGGCTGGGACTCCACTCTCTCTGGTCCCTCTGTCTGTCCTCAGACCCCTGAAACTGGCTCTCGACAGCCTGGCTCTCCCCGGGCCCCCATGGTGCGGCTGGGGCCGGGCGAGAAGGGGAGGGGGTGGAGAGGCTGAGGGCCTCTGTCATTCTTTCATCATCTGAGTCATATATTTTCTCTTTTTTTGGTCTGCCTTGGTGCCACAGAGATGGCTTTGTGTGTGTGTGTGTGTGTGTGTGTGTGTGTGTGTGTGTGTGTGTGTGTGTGTGTGTGTGTGTGTGTGTGTGTGTGCGTGTGTCTGTGTGTGTGTGTGTGTGTGTGTGTGTGTTTGTGTGTGTGTGAGAGGGAGAAAGAGAGAAGGAAGGGAGAGAGGAAAGAGTAGGCAAGGAGAAGAAAGAGAGAGAGAGAGAGAGAAAAAGAGAGATGATTGGACTGCCAGAGGTTGAACTGCAACTGAAAAAAAAATCAAATATCAAATCCTTAGATGCACATCTGTGTGGCTGAAGGCAAGAGAGGGGGAGTGGGGAGGAGAGTATCTCTGAGCCCATAAGTTTGGGGAGTCTTAGGGGCGTTCTGGAGAGGGCCCTGGCTCTGGATGGCAGACAGCACACATGGAGGAGGAAGCACACATGAAAGCCGTCCAGTGATGGGGAGCCAGCAGCAGCTCCTGCGCTCGAGCCGGAGCCCAGATCCGGCACTCCAGTGCTCCAGCCAGCTCAAGGACTCTGCTGAGAGCCCTCATTCGCCACGCAAAAGAGCTCCGAACGCCTTCCAAGTACCTGCCTTCCAGCCATCCTTGTTCCCCGTTGATCCCCCGCCACCATCAACACCACCATAACTCCACCATCCCGTCCAACAGCCCCCCCCCCCCCCCCCCCCCCCATCCCATGCCTTGTTCTGCGACTCCTCCTACTCTACTCCTCCGCCTGGTTGCCTGGGCTCCCTGGCTGCTCAGACCCAGCTCTGCATCGCTGCAGTTGAGTGTTCTTTACCTCAGGTTAGAATAGTTAGACTGTGAAATCATCCAGGACCACCCCCCCCCAAACAAAACAACCCCCCCCCCACCACCACACACAAACCTCTCCACACCACACACACACACCCACACACACCCCCTCCTCTTACTTCTCTATGCTTGAGTCACTTACAGCAGATTTTTAATATTTATGGTTGCTCAAGCCAGAGCGGAAGAGGGGTGGGTTGGGGGTGGTGGGGTGTACCTCTCTAGTGCTCCCTGGGTAGCTTCAGCAGCGGGGAGGGGTTGTGTGTGTGCTGGGGGGGTTGGGGTGGGGGCTGGCTAGTGGTATGTCAGGCAACCTCCACGCCAGGCCTCCATGTTGAAATGATTAGGACGCAGGAAGCTGAACCTGACACTGCTGACACGGGGCACCCCACTACCCTCCCCACAACGCCACATCCTGCCCGCAAGAGCCCTCGCCACCCCAATACTTGATTCGCCATGACAACTGACGGGGTGATTTACATCCTAAGATAAGGGGAAGAGAGGAAAAACTCAACGTGGACAGGAGAGGCAGGGCAACCGTTTCAAGATCTGGCACCGATCTGAGTTACCACCCATTGTGCAAAACCAAGGAAAACACACACCACCTGTACCTGTACCTGCCTGGGTAAGAACACAAATCAACTACTTGGCCCTGACAGTACAGGTTACAATATCATTGGCGTCTTACTAGTCAAGTGTAACATCAAGACAAATCCAAAAGAGCTCATTTGAAGTATTTAGTGCTTCAGTTATGCGTTACATTTTCTCCATTAATGTAAACACAGAGTGACAAAAGAACACAAATAGTATGTAGATTTAATTTCACGCCATATAACCCTGGATCTGGGTTTCTTTCATTCCTGAAATTATAAAGGTTTTGCAAGGCTACATATTTGACACAAGTTCAAACACTGTTGTCCAGATCGATTACTCCTCAGCATTCCGTCTCCAACATTTACATATGTTCTCTCTGCGTATAGATGAGTGGGGGTGGTTAAGGGCCTGGAGAAACGTGTATACAGTTACCAGCAGGTCAGCCAACTTCATCTATGGGGAGCAACATGCCACTCTCCTGTTGCAGTGTTTGACACAGAGCACCACTGCCACCTGGTGAAATGGAGGGAATGTCTTCTCTTTTGTCAGGGGCAAAAAAAGGCACTTAAACAAAGAAAGAACAGAACGGACAGCTCAGACATTTCAAAGACAATAATGCTTTTATTATACCCTTGACTGTTCCAAAACTGGGAGATGTCAAATTTGCATGATTAAAATTCGACAAGGTCATTTTCCTTCATTAAAAATATCAAATTTAGCATTACACGGAGAAACTCTCATTGCACATACAGTGCTAGGCACTGACACAGACCACAACCATAAATCATAATACATTTGCCATTGTCTCTCTATGCCCTGCAAGTGTTGAAGTGGCAGTGACAGAAGACCTTCATGTTGAATGCTACAATGATACAGAGCTGTATTCCTAACTGTAATAAGTGTAAATAATGATGGCATATTACTAATTTCTACAGGCAAGTTGGAATAACAGGTGTGGGGATTTGGACATTGTGGATGATGTTTTCCTGCAGTCTATTTTCACCATGACTCAAGATATGGAATTAGCAAATGCATCTGACTTGACTCTGTATGAAATAGTATAAGAAAAATGTGCAAACATTTAGCCACTTCTAGCTGAAGAAATGATACGTGTATATGTATGCGCACAGTATGTCTGATATTCTGAGGATTAAGCTTGAGTTCTGAATGTCCAAATTCCAGTGTGCTATCTTGATTTCACACAATATCTCCTGTCTGCCCTATAGCTTTCTTAACTATGGTAGAGAATGCTTTTCTTTTTGCTCTTCTCGCTAATGTGGAGGTGAAACCAGCTAGACTCAAAGAAGAGGATCTGTGCATATTCACAGAGCCACTGGGGAATAGTGTAGCACAGCAAGAAACTGGGAAGGAATGCAAACTTGTTAGGAACAAAGGATACGGAAATCAATGGCAAAATATGCAGATTCGGTGAAAGAGCAACATGCAAATTTTCCTGAGGGAGTACCCTCTGTCTCTCCCTTAGCTAGGATTTAAAAAAAATAACACAACACTGGCAGTAACCTGATTTTAAAAAAAGTGATAAACTACTTCATGAGTATGCCACAGCAGCCTGACAACTTGGCAGGGTAAAGATATGGCCTTTATGTGAAAAGAAAACAGTATTGGAAAAACTTCAGAACTTCAGAAGAAATCCTCTGGCTCTGCTAAACATGTGATGGGATTGAAAAGTCAGGTGTTTCGGGGGGACTCTCAGGCTAGAGATTGAGGCCAGTTCAGTAAACCAAACAGCTGAGCTTATCGCTCTGGCGACACTTGAGGAGCTTCAGGAAGGTCTCGATTTTATGCGCGTCTTTCTTGAAGCAGGTGAGCAGGCTGTAGTCCCGCAGGATGGAGTCAAGCATGTCGGGTGGCAAGTCCGACTGGATCCGGCTCGGCTCGTACACGGAGGGCATGAGCATGCCCTCGTTTAGCATCTGATTGGATGGATCACGGAGGGGGGAAAAAGAACATATAACGTCATGAGAACGTCTTGTGCAGCTGGCCTGTGGTGGCTTTCATTCTGTGGACCAGGTTCGCTTTTATTCACATATATTTCAAAAACGCTTTCAGCTTGCCCATCTGATAATCACAGGGCTTGTTCAGCTTTTATTTGAGATTTAAAATCGAACAATTTACTTGTCACATTTTGTTTACCTTTTCATGGAACTAAAAATACTAGGTACACAGAAATGGAAAAAAGGAGAAGAAGAGAGAAGAAAGAGACGGGGCGTACCTTTCGGATAAGGACTAGCAACCCTTGCTCCAGGCTCAATAGCTTGTCCGCCACCCACTTGGTCTTGTTGAGCAGAGCGTCTGGGGCGCTGTCATAGTGATTCAAGGTGGTCTGAAGGTAGAGGAGCGGTTCGATCCAGGACTGCACCAGCACCAGCACAGAGTGAAGGAGCCACTTGTCCTGAGGATGACAGTCACAGAGCATCATAAAGGCCCCCAGAGGACACCCAGCGGTCGCATGCTAGCAGCTCTTACGGGATTGGACACCCCATAATAGTTTGAGATATACCCTCCATAAATTAGGGGGCCCCTTTTAAAAGATGGCCCACCGCTGATGTGCACGCTCTCAATCTACTGGCCATTTATGGCACTTGTTTTACAGCTTTCAATGATTTTTCAGTGACCGAGATGAGTCCTCATTATAGCAACGCCATCAGTGACCAAAGTGCTGATTTTGCTAACGCCATTAGAAAAATAAACCTTGAGGTTAAACAAGCAAGGGTGAAGAGGACACCGTGTCTGTTTCAGCAAAAAAAAACAGAGATGGTAGAGAAAGAGAGAGAGAGAGAGAGAGAGAGAGAGAAAGAGGAAGAAAAAAACTGCTTCTAGAAACTCAGGTAATTTGCTCAACGGAAAGGTCATATGCTTATCGAGTAGGGATGTCACACTGTGCTTTACAGAGAGGGGAGCTCTGATTGCACTATACATTTTTTTTGTTTCGCTAAGAGTGAACTAATTTCTTTTGCAGAGAGAACATAGTGTAAAATATGCGGTAGACTTGTCGATTCACTTGAGATAAGAGATGCCACAGAGTTGGAAAGACTGAGATTTCCATTAAAACCTTCACTCACTTCCACTTTCTGTTTGCAAATTTAATGAGATTGTGGAAGGCCATGTGTGAGAGAGGTAAAATATCCTTCAGTACTTTGTCTGTATCACTTTTATATAACTCACTGCATCCTTATGTGATCACAGTCATACATGCTGACCAAAAAGCTTTCTGGCTGATAGAGGGGCATACCAATGATCCAGGTAAAAAAGCGTGCGCACACACACACACACACACACGCACACACACACACACACACACACATACACACACACATACACACACACACACACACACACACACACACACACACACACACACACACACACACACACACACACAATGTTAAATTAAAGTGACTGCTGAGGCGACGAAAACAACACTCGGTTGCAGCAACTTGACTCCAGGGATCTGAGAGTCACTCGCTTGGTAAGTGACTATTATTGCTAATAAAAAAGTGCATGCACCAGTGCCAAGCAGTACTGTGGGACCATATCCATTCACACACACACACACACACACACAAACACACACACACACACACACACACACACACACACACACCTACACACACACAAACACACACCTACACACACACACACACACACACACACACAGTTTTTCCAAACAAACCAACTAAACAAAACCGTGGAGCATCCCGCGTCCATCTGCTCACCGATGTCTGCTGGATCTCGCTCCTGGAGGCGGGGATGGGGAACGGCTTAGTGATGCATGTGCTTCCTGCCTGGCTCCTGACAGTGCGCATGGGGAAGGGCACAAACAAGTCTTCCTGCAAAACAAGAATCACAGACGGAAAGAGAGACGGACAGACAGATATATATATATATATAGTTAGATACTTTAACTGCTTTTCCAGGGGTAACTGCAATAGAAATACACACATAAACACACACACTCACATATCATGAATCTCTACTTCTATGTGAAAAGACCATAGTACAAAAGACCATCAGCTTTCCTAAACCTACTCGGACACTAACTGCGACACCCCATAGAATGCATTAGGCTGAATATAGTACAATTATAACCTACATGCCAAACACATACATATACACTCAAATGTGTCCAAATTTAGATTTGGCTCTGTGTCATCTTCACTTTTCAATCCTACGAGACTCTTTAACGACTCCTCTAGTGGTGCCACCTTTTGTATTGTGAGCACATTTTAAGCAGATTATTTAATTGATGTGGGGAGCATTTTGCCCTGGTATATTAAGGAGCTCTAATTTGACTTCATTCAGGGGGCTGTGCTGGCAGGCTATGTAACATTTGGCTGTGCATAAAATCAGCCTGATTATTCATTAAGATTACTGGCTCATTAATTTAGCGTCTCATGGCTGGCATGCAGTCGCGCACAAGTTTGATTAACAGATATCAACAACCTGTATAGACAGATTTTTTTGCAACACTGCTTGAGCTCCTTTTAACAAGAACCAACATGATAAAAGATAGACTATATAATCTGTAACTACAGCCGCATTTAAAACTGAGTCTCATTATTAGTTTGTACACTAAATGCAGTAGTTTAAGTAAATTAAACAAATATATCTGGATTATACAGCTGGCTGGGGAGAATAGGGTGGCTTGGTCTTTTTAATTGATTTTTAAGATGATTTTCAAGTCATCCATTTCACATACTGTATGCATAATAAGTAATCTTCAGGCATTTCTTTGCAGATGTTCTATTCCAAGCCTCTATGCCTGTGGATAGGTTTTCAGCAGACAATTAAATCTTCTTCTTTCTCTCTTTGTTTTTTGGTGTGAGGCGCTGCGGAGGTGTACTCACAAACATAGAGCAGGACTCGTCTGACACGCGGTAGATGAGCTCAGCATGCTGGATGACTCGGTCCAGCAGCTTCTCCTGGGAGATAGAGGTGCAGCGCACCGGGCTGCCTGACTCATCCTTACAGTCCAGAGGCAAGGCCAGAGCTCCCCAGCTCAGCGCCAGCAGTAGGCTACACACACGTCCCTGATATGCTGCAGGAACACACACACACACACATACACACATGAAGACTTAAACAAAGACAAACTGGCAGAGTCAGGTGTGCATTTGGTTAAAGCTAACTATGACATTTACTACTGATCCATTAGCATAACTGTTGTAAGTAGAGTCGCTTGCGGAAGCTAAAGCCACATGAAATTGAGGATGAGCGAGAATATAAGTTTTAGTATCTTCCCAAGTTGTCTAAACATCACTGACATGACATACCCAGAAGTCTGTTCATTGTGCTGATCTGTTCTTCTTGAGTATCTACTATGGGTGAAACTATTCTGCCATTTATATAGTGGACAGGTGAGACGAAACACCAAAACTTGCATATATTCAATAGCATTTCCAAGTCAGGGGTGAAAGGGGATATGTGTTTGGTGCCACGTCTGATGTGGAGGGCTGGACCCCAGTGAACATCAAGTGAAGATGAATTATTACTGAAGAGGACACTTGGATTACTATGAAGCAAACAGGCATGTACAAATGGGAGACAGGACCTAGGAAGAAATAACTGCTGTCTTAAAATGCGTGAATCCAAACATAACACAACGATAGGACAAAGGACAGGTCAAAAACAGGGGCTTATATACACAAAGAGGCTAAACAGGGGAAACTGATGATTGGCAGAACCAAACAAGAGACAGGTTAAAAAAATAAAAAAAAAAAAACATTTAAAACAATATCTAGGCTAATAAACTAATACACAAAATCAAGTGAGGTGCAGAAACATAGACACAAGGAACTGAAGCAAGAAGAAGTCCCAGAACAAGGTACAGGCAGAAAGCACAGTGCAAACCTCGACTTAGAACCAGACCTGGAACCATCTCAGAATCAGGCATAACCTCGGGAACAGGAACCAAATTAGGGACAGGCTCAGGAACAGACGAGGCGCCAGTCGACTTGGGAACAGGTTCAGGGACAGGCAAGATGTCAGCTGGGGCACTGGGAAGCGAAATCTCCATGGCACTGGACAGCTGAGAGTTCAAAGTTCAAAGTACTTTATTGTCATTGTCTTGAAAACAGAGACAGACGAGGCAGCATCAGACAGCTAAAAAACTTAAGTTGCAGTGCACACTAATTGCCACAGCTAAACAATAATAAATAACAATAAATAAATATCCCTCAGTAAAAAACAAAAAAGAAGCAATATATATATTGAGGCTGACGGGCACGGCCTCTTCGAGACCCAAGCTTTCCTCTGGGTCTCCTTTTGATAGCTAGCCTTGTTCTGCAGAATGGTGACTCCTGTGGATTCAGGGAGCGATGATCAGGAACAGGCTTTTAGGAACAGGAGAGACAGAGGTCTCACTCGGTCTCCATCACGAGATGGTGAGATGGGCTCTTCTCGTCCCCCTCGGCCAGCTTAGGTGTCCCATTTTCAAGAGATGACTGGTTTTGGTCTGTGGATAGAGATGATTCAAATTAGCAAGTGTTGCAACATAAACATGTTAAGCCATCTGAAAATGTTGAACTCACCACAGTCCTCTTTGCTGAACTTCTGGAAAAATTTCACCAGCAAAGACGCCAGGTCATCTGCATCGTCAGCTGTAAAAAAAAAATAAAAAAAAGTGATAAAAAAGTGATAGGTTAGGACAGGAGTATACCAAGCCCATCCCTAATGTGTAAGAAGAAAGACAATTTTCAAGGAAGAGAATGAATGAAGATGAGGGGAGCTTGATGTCTGATGAAGAAGTCTCTTCCTAGACAAGCTTCTCAAGCTCACTGTTATGGTGTACAGTATAAGCTTTCGTCCTAGCGGCCTCCCTCCGGCTAAACCATCCGAGCAGCCTCTCCCTCCTCTCCCCCTCTAGCTTGTCTCTCTCTGCTGGGGTTAAATTCTCATGCCTCTCAGGCTGCGGGGTCTGCTGCTCTTCCCTGCGCACTCATGGCTGGTACTTGTACCAGTCATGCCTCGGACGAAACACAGGACTTGTATGGAGGGGGGTCTTTTTCTCCAGAGACTTAATGTTAGCGTTAGCCATGTCCACACCATCCAACACAACCGCTGGACTAGCATCTGCGCTAACATTTGCAATCTCCAGAGACACCACCACAACTGCAACACTAGCATCTGTGCTAGCGATAGCCATCTTAGCATGGTGGATGGGCAGCTTGGTATTTTCACCTCCGTCTATTCTCTCTCCAGTTCTCTCCTTTCCCTCATCCAAAGACATATCCTTCAACTCTATCTTGGCACTCTGCACCTTAGGCATGGCCATCACAAAGATATTCAACCTTGTTACTTCAACCTCCTTTCTCTTCCGGTCGGCCGTCTCCTTCCTCTGGCGCTTGGCCTCCTTCCTCAACTTTTTCTTGCTTAGAGGTCTTACTTGCTTTCTCAATCCTCAGCTTTTTTCTCGTACTCCCTGCCTCCACCTCTGACCTCAATGACTTGCCCTCCGACTCCTCGTTGGGCATTGGTAGGCAGCAGCTAAAAAGATCACACAGCTACATATTTCAGAACTATCCTCTTTGCAATCTCAAATAAGACTGAGCCGAACTTTGGAAATCAATGAAGTAAACATTCCATATGAAGTTGCCATGGCTAAAATGTGTTGTTTGAAATCTGTGGAATGTTCATTTTATACTGCCCAGCACACACTGCCTTTCCTTCTTATTTGTACCAAAATATTGAAGCTGTTACCTTCAATAAACGGGAACCACACCATTATTGCTTAAGTTTGCCTTGCTGAGCACGTAGAGTTAAAGAGTAAATTATCTACACAGTATTACCAAGTTGTGTCTGTGTTGTACCAGTGTACATTACCGTATTGTAATGTATTGGTATCGTATTGTCTGTACTTATTGTCACTATGTGAGCTGCAAGATACCTGAATTTCCCCACAGCATTAATAAAGTATCTATCTATCTATCTATCTATCTATCTATCTATCTATCTATCTATCTATCTATCTATCTATCTTCTCCCACTGGACTATACAGACCGATGACATTTTTTGTTTTATAACATTGCATGGAAATGTCCTTTTTTTCTGTGTCACTCACATGGTCTCAGTGCAGTTGGTGCTATTGGTTTGTAAAGTGGCTCCCTACACATGGAAATGTGCACAGCTCTACACAAAACTTATTCAGTCTACAAATGAACACCAACTAATTCCATACAAATTCGGTCACCTCTACCCACTGCCAATTCATCAAACGTGACACCTATTCACTCCAGAAGATTCATCAGAACATATTTTTGGCCTTTGTTGTTGTCTTGGCAGGGTTACTGCGGTACGGATGCCATGGTTTCTTCTTTATAGAGTTTAGGTCCCTGCTGTAATGTTCATAATGAGGTAATCTGTCTCCAAGTAGTCAAAGCTGCCTATCTTGATGGTTCTCTGTCTGGTTGCCATGGGCTACATATGCTTCCAGCTGAAGGAATCCTTCATAACACATAATCCACGCAGGGATATTGAAATAATGCCATAGTAGGTGGGTGGGGGACTTCATTAAATCCTTCATATTGCAATTTTCTCCCTGATTACTGTATGTCCTACATATTTTAGTCTCTAAAAACCACAATATTATGCCCTAATCCAATTTGAGAATTAAAAGTGATGGGCTCTGTCTGTCGATTTGAGAATTAGGCCCGCTTTGTTGTTTGGATGATGCACATTCCACTGGAACCAATCGCTATCGGCAGAGAGCTAGGATGAGCAGCAAAAAATGCCCACAGAGGTTTTCTTTTTCTTTTCTTTTTTTTCCCAGAATGTGTATATGATTAAACAGCGTAACATTTGTGCAACGAATAAAGTTTCGGATGAGAAAGGCAAAACTTCCAACGTAGCTAGTTTGAAAGAATATTGCAAAGAGTTCTGCCCGTCTATCGCTATCTCTGTTGGGTGTGTGTATATGCATGTGTGTGCCCGGGTACACGTGCATGTATAAGTGTGCGTAGGTGTCTGTGTGTGTGTGTGTGTGTGTGTTTGTGTGTTTGTGTGTGTGTGCCTGTGTGTGTGTGCCTGTGTGTGTGTGTGTGTGTTTGTGTGTGTGTGTGTGTGTGTGAGTAAATGTCTGGGTTAAGGGCTGGTCTCAGATGCTTGTCACAGATGCCAGGGATCACCTGTGGAGGTTAATGGGAGGCCAAGGAGGAGGAGGGAGCCTGACTGACACATACGAAGGACGGACGTCAGAGCCGCAATGTCTATTCACACCTCTCCTTCCAGACACCTGGAGCACACAAAGAAGCTTTAAGAAACCAGAGGCTTTAATCCACACCCTCAGAGATTACGTCAGCAACAGGATCAGAATTCATTTGATACTCCTGACCTTTTGTTCAACCAACTATATACGTACACCCCCCACCACCACCACACACACACACACACACCAAGGCGCATACACAAGCAATACACACACTCTCACTCTCACAATCAGCCAAATACACTCAAGCATAAAATTATTAGTAGTCACACATCAAATATTACAGTTGTGAAAATAGTAAAAACCTTTCACACTAAAAAACTAGAATGATTACTGTTTTGATTTTTGCACTAGTTTTTCTTTTCTCTTATCACAGAAGAATAATCATCTATATGTATTTAAAAAGGAAAACAACAGACACACTTTAAACCAGAAAGAGGTAAAATGCCATAAAGTAAGAAACATATCAGATTCCCTTTCAAACCAGAAACTTTCTTCTTTCTTTTGATTAAAGCTAAAGTATCTCTATAGTACTATCTGTGTTGGATGTGATGTTCTTGGCCTCATAACATTTGCAGTAAACATTCACACTGCCATGAAATGTTCACTTGACAGGCTGCCATTTTGTTGTATAAAATGTAGTGTAAGCAACTAAATTACATTTTCCACATTTTCACATTGCATGATTGAGTGGTCTTTATAAATGATAACTCAATAAGCTCACCTAAATCCTGATGGGAGAAATGCAGTGCACATTATACAATCCTTTTCATTTTTGCCAGACAACTTAAATATGAACCTCTTTTTCTCACCAAGTGTAATTCAAATTATATTTAGTGTGCAGGATTCATTGCGTCTGTGCCTTTTCAGTCCTGCCACCGGTCCAAATGTGGATCTGTTCTTTTTTGTGCTGTGTCTATTGTTGCAAATACAAATGAGTCCAAATGCCTCCAGCAGCTGTTTAGCATGAGGCACGAGGCCCAGTTATTGTCAAGTGAATAATCTATGCCATTTCTATACATGCATATGAAGGTGGCTTTGTTGTTCCCCAGCACTGAATGTGAATGCAGTGGGGAAATTCAATTCAATCATTTCTCCCAGGAGGGTGGTAGATATGGGTTGTGTGTTTGTGTGTGTGTATGTGTGTGTGTATGTGTGAGGGGCGGGTGGTGGGGGTTGACATTGGAGTGGTCGTTGGTTGGCTGGATGAAGGGGCTGGTTAAAGGGGAGAAACAGTCAGATTGGGGGGTGGGGTGAGCTGTCTGTATGGATGAGGGCCTCCTGTGGGGATGGTTGGCCGTGTCTAATTCGTGTCAAGAGTGGGCTCATGTCCCCTCGACATGTGAAGTGTGCCCGCCTTAGCCCGCCGCCACCACTCTAGTCCCAGAGAGAGCGCGCGGAGAGCAGAGTACACACATGAATATTTATCAACGCGTGATGTTCTGGGCCAATTACCACACAGCGCGCTCCTCCTCTTCTCCCCGGTGCTTGATTGGCAACTCTGCTAATCAATTTGGGAGACATCAGCTCAGTGATTAAACTTCTGGGGTGAGGAGGCTTAGCGCCCTACCCCTACCCATGACTGTGTGTGTGTGTGTGTGTGTGTGTGTGTGTGTGTGTGTGTGTGTGTGTGTGTGTGTGTGTGTGTGTGTGTGTGTGTGTGTGTGTGTGTGTGTGTGTGTGTGTGTGTGTCTGTGTGTCTGTGTGTCTGTGTGTCTGTCTGCCTGCCTGCATTTTGAATGCACATTTAACATACTTATATGTATATATTATATATATATATATATATATATATATATATATACAGCCGCGGAAAAAATTAAGAGACCACTTCAAAATGATCAGTTTCTCTGGTTTTACTATTTATTGGTATGTGTTAAAGTAAAATGTACATTTTTGTTTTATTCTATAACCTACTGGCAACATTCCTACCAAATTTCAAATAAAAATATTGTCATTTAGATCATTTATTTGCAGAAAAATGACAATTGGTCAAAATAGCAAAAAAGATGCAGTGTCTTCAGATCTCGAATAATGCAAAGAAAACAAGCTCATATTCATTTTTAAACTACACAATACTAATGCTTACACTTAGGAAGAGTTCAGAAATCAATATTTGGTAGAATAACCTTGATTTAAAATCACAACTTTCATGTGTCTTGGCATGCTCTCCACCAGTCTTTCACATTGCCGTTGGGTGACTTTATGCTACTCCTGGCGCAAGAATTCAAGCAGCTCGGCTTCTTTTCATGGCTTGTGACCATCCATCTTCCTCTTGATCACATTTCAGAGGTTTTTATTATGGGATTCAGGTCTCGAAATTGGGCTGGCCATGACAGGGTCCTGATCTGGTGGTACTCCATCCACACCTTTACTGGCCTGGCTGTGTGGCATGGAGCATTGCCCTGCTGGAAAAAACATTTCTCAGAGTTGGGGAACATTGTCAGAGCTAAAGGAAGCAAGTTTTTCTTCCGGGACAACGTTGTACTTTGCCTAGCAGAGGTTTGTAAAAGATCATAAGGATTGAAAAAAGCGGACTGGAGGGTCTTCTAGTTCGTCTTCTCTGATGAGTCCAATTTTCAGCTTTGCCCAACACATGGTCGTCTGATGGTTAGACGGAGACCTGGAGAGGCCTACAAGCCAGAGAGTCTTGCACCTACTGTGAAATCGGACTCATCAGAGAAGATGAACTTAGAAGAACCTCCAGTCCGCTTTTTCAATCCTTATGGTCTTTTACAAACCTCAGCCAGGCAAAGTACAACGTTGTCCCGGAAGAAAAACTTGCTTCCTTTTGCTCTGACAATGTTCCCCAACTCTGAGAAGTGTTTTTTCCAGCAGGGCAATGCTCCATGCCACACAGCCAGGCCAGTAAAGGTGTGGATGGAGTACCACCAGATCAGGACCCTGTCATGGCCAGCCCAATTTCGAGACCTGAATCCCATAAAAAACCTCTGAAATGTGATCAAGAGGAAGATGGATGGTCAAAAGCCATGAAAAGAAGCCGAGCTGCTTGAATTCTTGCGCCAGGAGTAGCATAAAGTCACCCAACGGCAATGTGAAAGACTGGTGGAGAGCATGCCAAGACACATGAAAGTTGTGATTTTAAATCAAGGTTATTCCACCAAATATTGATTTCTGAACTCTTCCTAAGTGTAAGCATTAGTATTGTGTAGTTTAAAAATGAAAATGAGCTTGTTTTCTTTGCATTATTCGAGATCTGAAGACACTGCATCATTTTTGCTATTTTGACCAATTGTCATTTTTCTGCAAATAAATGATCTAAATGACAATATTTTTATTTGAAATTTGGTAGGAATGTTGCCAGTAGGTTATAGAATAAAACAAAAATGTACATTTTACTTTAACACATACCAATAAATAGTAAAACCAGAGAAACTGATAATTTTGAAGTGGTCTCTTAATTTTTTCCGCGGCTGTATATACTGTATACATATTTGTTTCCATGCAGTGTGAACTCATTCCATGGCAGGCAGATAAACACTTAACTCTGGACGACTGTAAGACAGGTGTTGGCACGACTTTGATGGTGATGGTTATTTATTAGGTAGATTATGGTGATATTTAATTTAGTTGCTCTCGACCAAAGCTGCGCCCTTTTATGTATTCACACAGATCGCCTTCCCAGGCCCAAACAGCCCCCTGTCCGCGGGTCTCTGAAAGCATTAGAGGTAAATCCTGACAAATGCTACTTGCGCCTGCGGTGATAGAGAATAATGTGAGAGCGCACAGCGACGGTCTCACACGTATTTTCATAATAGCCGTACGAGGCCACCGGCGCCCGTGCATGCTGGGCCGTTGCAGGAATTCCGCCGGCTTGACAAACGATCTCTATTACGAGTTCAAACCTGCTAAAATCTAAATTAATCAATGAACAGTGGGTACAAATAGTCTGAATGCGCGACAAGGCCTGAGGTATGTTTTTTGCGGCCTGGGCTTATTTGTTGTTGCGATGAATAAAAGTCTTCGGGGGGCAGGAGAGCAGAGAGAAAGCATGAAAAAAACTGATGCCTTGTTCAGTAATGAGAAGTATGAGATGCAAGGAACACATATTTTTTATACATGCAATATCCACAGTCCTTGGGCAATGCAGAGGGATAGAGGAAGAATCATGCACTCATGTAATTAGCACTTGTTACAACTGTCACAAACAGGTCACCGTTCTGTGCTCCATGCCACGAAACAGAAAATGAATGTTGCTTGTGTGTGTGTGTGACTGTGTGTGTGTGTGTGTGTGTGTGTGTGTGTGTGTGT